>NC_034414.1:50101924-50401924 GCF_002078875.1 Numida meleagris | reverse complement strand
ATAGTAGAACAAAATATTATGTTTGCTTGTTGACCAGAGTGAGAAAAACGCCCCCAAGAAAAAATGGCTGTATGATGTTTAAAATGGAGATCAGTCAGCCATTCTAACAACTGAAAAGAAAGACTCACTTTCCCTGCATAAGAGAAGCTTGTAGCTGCATTTTCCTGGAATCTGGAGATCCAATACTTGTTGTGTGGATAATTTTCAGATCATTTGTTTGGTAATCAGTTTTAGATCTCTTTGGAAAAAAAAAAAGAGTTTTATGGATGTATCTGTAATTTTAAGAAAATAACTATGATAATAAAAAAAGAATAAATGCAAAAGCTCTCGAGAAATGAATCCATAAATATTGCAGTTGAAAGCCAAAGGGTGCTGAGCATTCTACATCTGATCACAGCAGTGAGTACTGAGCACTGGAAATCTGAACACGTGTCATTTTTGAGCTCTGGCTATACTGGAACGAAGCCTAGAACCTTGTCTGGGAATAGTCTATAACAGATGACCTTCATGGCTCATCTTTTCTCCCCTCGATCGACATCTGAAGCATCTAGTAGAAAGGGGAAAGATGGGAAAAACTGTTTGAAAGAGTGAGTCACTGGTCAGGTCTGACAGCTGAATTACACATGCAGATTTCATCATGAGAAGGAAACGTAACGTACTGTACATCCAACCCTCTCTTTGACTTCCTATCATCTTTTCAAAAAATCCAGATGCAATTCATAACTGGTGCCAAGTATTGAAAACAAATTACTGCACACAGTGCCTCCACTCCATAACTTTCAGTGGTGGTTTCTGTGAAGAAGATAACAATTTTGATCAGATCTCTGTGACTGTTTGAAGAAAAAACAAGAAGCTCAAGTATTTTTGAGAGACAAAGTTGGCAAATGCAAGGATGTATTACCAGAAGGTGCTAGAAGCTGTCAAAAACATGATTTTTTCAAACTGTGTTTCGGAACAGTTCCTGTACAAAGCATTTACTTAGAAGACAACAATTCTGAGATTTAAAATAAGGAGTCTCTAAATTTAGTAATAACTGTCACAATGACAGAATATGGGAAAAGAATGTCAGCAATGGCTTTCATCTTGCAGATTGACTTTATGCCTTCTGAAGCTGGCTTGCGCTCAGATCTCATATAGGGCTGAACTCCTTTGTGTGCATCTGCCCCTGGAGGTCGAAATCACACATTCACCAACCCCATGACCAAACTCCCATAAGCCAGGGTAAGCCATTTTATCAACTTTCTTCAGAATAAAACTCACAGAGAGAAGTTCTGAATGTCTACTGTGATTAAATAATGCCTTACCCCAGAAAACATGGGTATTTGTGCAAACATGAGTATATTAATCTGAAATTTATGACAGGAGATTTGGCCTGAGAAGTTTAAAATTGTTGAAAGCACATTCCTAAATGTTTCTGTGTGTTTGATCCAGCAGGTAATACATGGCTCTTGGGCTGATGCTAGGGCATTATTTGGGTGCTGCTTAGGGATTCAGGACAGCCACTGCCACCCAGTTAGGATCAAGTCCAAGGCAGCTCCCTCAATAATCAGCCCTGTGGGACAAGGTGGGAGAAAAAAGACTTAAAGAAAAGCTCCTGAAGAAAAGGATACCCTGAATGATCATGATCACATTTAGTATAATGATAACTTCAGCAACTGCAGGATCTCTAAGCTTGACAAAAGACTCTTATTGTCCTGAATAACAGAAACGTGTCAGTGATCTGAAACCATCAGACTGGCTATAGGAGTCTCCTAAATTAGGGATTAAGTAACAATCCCTTCATCTGACCACAAGTCACTGCACGCTGCCTTATTCCCCCTTTCACACTGCCCAAAACCTGTCTGTATGACCCCTTGCCAGACAGCTGAGAAACCACAAAGCAATTGTATATATCCTCCAACAGATGGGCCACAAAGAATGCTTATTTAGCACTCTCACATAACTACTTTTGACCCCATGCTATGAACTCTCCTCTCATGGGTTTCAATTCTATAGATCCCTGTTTATGTTCAGGCTGTGTGGGTGGGGAATTTAAATGCCTTTATTTGGTTCACACCCAAATACTTTTCATACAATCTAAAAAACATTTGCAGCTTCCTTCACAGCCCTACTCCTTCCTCCTCCCCTCGTACATCTGCTGCTACAAAAACCAGCCTGTTCCATATTTCTAAAAATTGAAAACTAGACTTCTGAATCACTTCACCTTTTGGTTGCCACCCAGATTATTAATCTTTATATCATAAATAGAGGCTCAGTTGGCTCTAAGCAACTGTTATTTTAGTGTCTGACAGGCACAGGCTTCGTTGTCTGTCTGGGGACTTATTTACATTCCTGTATCCTGGCCCGCTATTGAAGCTTCCTCAGCTCTCATTCAGACAAAATTCCCAGTGAGATTTAAAGGCCCCCTCCAATGAATTCTTAGAATCTCTCTCATGTGTGGTACCCAGGATAATGGAACATGAATTAAAGCTGTTCGCACCAGCCCCTTGCTCGTGGCTTCCTGCTACAACTCCAATCAACAGAAAATGTACCCTGATTGCTATAAGAAGAAAAGGATGCTGCCAAAGTGTTCTCAACATGCTGTCTTTTTTTTGCAGTGCTCTTCATTTCCACAGTCCAAAATAACCCAGATTTGCCTCCTGGCAGGTTCCAAACCAGAAGCTTTCCAGGTGTTATCAGGACAAGAATTCAGTACTGTTATGAAGGGATGGACTCTCCTGCCCCATCAATATTCTTCTTTGTCTAAAAAGATGAAAGTGACAATAATAGTAGGACCCTGACTCCCAAGGCCAGTGCCAGATCTGGTGGCACTGAGGGTGGGGGGTCAGGTGTGGGACCACAGAGCTGTGACCTGTGACCTCCAGCACCTCACACTGCTTACTTTGCTCTGGCAGCCTCTTACCAGACCGATTTTTCAACTTGGAGGGCCAATGTATCAAGCAAAAAAAATCCGTACGCAGCTGCAGCTGGGAGCACTGGAAGCAATTTTATTCCTCCACAGCCGAAAAAAAGAATCCAAGTCTCCTCACATCTTGCCTTGGAGCACTAACTTGAAAGTCCTTTACTATCCCACAGATATAAACGTCTGAATGTCATTTTGTGCTAGGTACTAAAGCTAATTTTCCTATTCATTGATTCTGTCATTTTGTAAAATGTGTACAATATGCAACATCATTTATTATAAAAAAAAAAGAGTGCAGGGAGATTAAAATTCTGACAGAGGCATATTAGCTTTGCTTGGCAAAAAAAAAAAAACAAAACAAAAAAAAAACCACCTCTTCATCTGTTTGTGAATCATTCCTGAGATAATCATACTCCTTTAAAGAAGTTGTTTCCATAAGGAGAAATGAAATATGTTTGTTCTGGAAAGCATCATGTATATTAATGCAAGACAAATTCAACTCGACCATTTTGGGGAGCAAAGAACTCTTTTTCTTCAAAAAATTTCATAATGGCAACATATAGATTTTAAAAGGCTAAAAACACTACTAATCTGAGCCAGAATTGTGTGTGAACATTTGTACCTAAAATCTGGTAGATATCACACTTGGCTTTAAAAATAAGGCCCAACTGGTATCTGTTTGAGTCAGTTTGTACTCACTCCTCCTCTGTGAGAAAGGTGTGCAATTTTGGAGACATTTCATCTTCCAATATACTAACAATGAATACTTCGAGGAAACGTAAAGGTTTAAAAACATATTTTGAGGGAGGGAGAAAAGAATCATCATCTTAATTTATATTTAAACTTGTCTTTTTTATCAGTAAGTAGGAGTTTGAGTCATCTATATGCAATGGATACTGTTTGAATAAAGAAAGAACATTTCATATTGCAGCTTTCTCCAACAGCTACCTACAGTGTAGTGCAACACAATACCCCAGTATCTTTCGTACTCCACTTTTCCATGTAGCAAACACATAGGTCTGTGGAAACCAATATTAAATTCTCAGTGACTCAGAAAAGCCTTATACAGCTATAGCAAAGCCTGTGCAACTTATACAACACTCTCTTGTACAACTAAAGAATGTATGATTTGATTTATGTTGTAACATCAACAGCAAGTACGATGACATATTTACCAGGTTCACAAATGTACAGAGAGAGATTATTTTTTAAGGATGGATAGAGAATGCTTATCTATATTTATAGCTAGATTTAATGATATAATTACTGAAAAGATCTATATAACTCACCAAATGGTTGCAAAGGTAATTCTAGAGGTCAGATTTTTCAGAGAACTGCAGGAAGAGTAGCATGGAAATGGTCAGATGGAGCTGGTAAAAGCCTTGTCAGGATGCAAGAGCATCTCTGTTCGAAATGACAAAAATGGATTGATGTTTAAGGTATGGTTTATACACTTACTAACCCTAAAAATATCAAACTTGATCTTGGAAGAGTTGGAAACAAAGCTGTGCATGCTTCCCTGGCAAGACCAGAATAACACTTCATTCTGCATCAGCCAGCTTTGATATAAAAATAAATGATGTATTTTGCTGGTTGGAACCACTGTTCCTGTTTTTAGTGTAGGAAAAGCCACAGGTACTATTGAGAAAGTTGGCCAAAAAAATCACCTGAAACAAAACAAGAAGGAGCCCCTTTCCCCTCCAGCTTGATTTTCATTCTTATATTATGCCTACTCCAAGAAAAAATACCTAAGCCAAAAATATGATTTTGGATATGGAAAGATTTCTAAACCATTCTACATGGGTGACTACACTGAAAAGGAGGAAAGAAAGAATATGGCAGATTTTCTGACAATGGGAACCGAATAACACAAAAAAGAGCTAAGATGTTTGCTGATATACTCTGATAAAATAAAATCCTAACCTTGGTCTAGAATTAAATATACAGCTTAAAACACACAGGAAGAGATCAAAAGTAAAAACTGTTGTCTTTTCACTCTTTTTAAAAAAAATTTAATCTAACATTGCCAAGTACCCATTGAGCAAGTCTGAACCATTTTGAACTTGTTCAGCACAGAGTATATTGATCAGCAGAACCCAGAATAGAGAAACAAAGCTCAGAAACAAACAAGTGAATTTAATCAATTGAAGTTGCCCAACAGCAAAAGGAAAAGCAGATAATTTGGACCATAATATAGCTTTAAGGAAGCCACATGTGTTAGGGGCAGTGCAGGAAAGGAGAGGTGAAATAAAACCTGAAATTTTTACACTGCATTAATTGCAATGCCTAATTTACTCCCTGGGATTTTACAAATCCAAATAACAATGCTGGAGAAAATACTGGGCACAGAATCAGGATTTCCTTTAATTACAGGAGTTTCAAAATGATAAGAGAAAGCTTGGGAAAAAAAAAAAAAAAGCTGCAGGTTAAAAAAATCAGTTTAAATGTGACCCAGAAGTGTCAATGAGAAATTGGAGACACTGAGAAAGAAACAGCTAATGTTCCAAAGGATAACTGTGTCTAAAGCCTTTAGTCGTTATTAGCTTCTGGAACTACGATGTTGGGAAAAATCAAAATCTTATCTGTAAGAGTCTAGATAAAAAAAGTTATTGCAAACCGAGTGGCTCAAGTGCCCTTTGGAAATGTTAAAGATTGACGTTGCAGACATTGGAGAAGTGCTTACACAGGAGCAATAAGCTGATATCTTTATCTTGGACCAAATAATGAAATACTATTCCAGGCGTTATGCTGCTAGAACAGGAGGTTGTGACAATAAAATGCATTCAGTTTTACAGGACTCTGGCTTTGTTTTGATTTAAACTCAAGAATAGAGCTTATTGCAAAAATAGGATCATTAGTATCAAGGCTTGATCAGAGAAAGTCTCTTATTTCCTTCATGTATGTGAGAGGCTGTCCGGTGTGCCTCACCTTTGCTCAGGCAGAGGAAGATCAGTCCTTTCTTGCTGCAGCACTGAGCTCTCACATCCTCTGACTCTTGCCCACCTCAGGAACCAATTGTGTATGTGGTGCTCAGGGACATGATTTAGTGGTGTGTTGTTAGAGCTAGGGTACCGTGGTTAGGTTGTGGTTGGACTAGATGATCCTGAAGGTCTTTTCCAACCTGAGCAATTCTATGACTCTACGATTCAATCTCTCCTGTGAATGTTACTGTAGAGGAGAGTCAGGCTTCTCTGAGAGACATTTTCTGACATAATGAGCAGGATTTACCACTTTGATTTGTAAGGATGGTCCTCTCCTACATATTCAGCAGAAAGTACAACAGTGCTTGTACTATAGTGGAGACCATAAGGTGCTCATATGTTAATTATAGTTCAGGAGCAATCAGCATTATGAAGTATTATATTCACAGTATAGCTGTATTACAAGGCAGATTATTTCTTGAATCAGGACCTTTTAACAACTGGTGTTGTTAAGTTAGACATATTTATACATACCTACACAAAGAATGAAATCACAAAGTCCAGCAGAGAGTCTCAGAAGTTGGCTGCATCAACAGAACTATACTGTCTGATATAATTATATGTGATGATGTCATAATGCTGATGTTTTGTGGGGCCTCTGTCACACTACATCCTTCATTTTCTTAGCTTCCATCTAGACACCACAAGGTTGGATTTACAGATGTATTGAGACTTTGCAGATGTGTCTAAAATCAATGGAAGCTAAGCCCAGAGGACTATTTAATTCTCAACATTCTTTTAGAATGATATCTCAGGCAGGACATGGTAGAATAAGTGGGCACATATTTTACCTTAATCTACCCTCATCTCCTATTTTGGCTTATAAAATACTTAATATTGTTTCTTCAGGATACTCCTCCTTACGTCAGCCTTCTTCTGCGAGCAGTTATAACCAGTTAAGACTCCAGTAGCTCCATGAATAAACTACACTTAGTGATCTCCATATGCTTAATACTGTGTCTCCATGCAATCAGTCCCTACTGCTTCTTCATTTTCAGTTGATTTCTTCCCCACTCCAGTTAATTCCCATTTCACTTAATTTCTTCATTATCCAATTTCCTCAGGATCCTCATCCCCACCTTTCCATTTTGCAGCACAGCTTTTGTTCTCTGCTTTTGCATCTGGTATTTTGCCCCCTCCTCTTCCACCAGATGTGATCACAGACGTCACAGATGATAAAAAGATGGACAGCTTCCATGCTCTGTGCTTTGACATCTGTGCTTATCCTGGTCCAGAACAACTATTTAGATCAAGTTCAGGTTATTTATGTAGCCTGAGCCTATGTTCAATCACTGTGGAATATTTGGACATATTATCCAATAAAACTGAAGTCTCTGTTGAGCTTGTGCAAACTTCTATTACTTTAAGAACTGTACATTGGCTAAACTTCTGCAATATCTCAGGCTATGAAAAACACACATTATAACACAAAAGGTACTGCTATCAAACCTTAAATTGCAGTTCAAGAAACTAGACAATAGAGATATTTTGCCAGTTTACTGGAACTATTTTTTGTTTGTTGTAATCTATTTCACAAGACTGACCCTAATAACTAGCATTTAACATTTAGCCAAACTTTAATCTTATCTTTTCATTAAAAACAGATGAAAGCTTGGTTATCTTTCAAAAGAGCCACTGAATCAGCTCTGCCCAAGGAGATTTCCAGCTACAGAATTCTAGATTTTAAACATACATTGTTGAGGCTACAGTACATCAGATTAAAAGCTATATTTGGTCACCACCGTTATTCTACTTTAAAAATACATACATAACAGAATTCTTTTTAAAAATAAATTTCTATTTAAAACATCTTCTGTTTTTCATAATGCTTTTGCCACTGCACTGCAATTAGAGTCAAGTTAGTTTAGCTCAAAGATTTCAGACTATTAGGACCGGGGAGAGTACGTAGTGCAATTTATTCTCTAATGATATTGTGTAAAGGCAAACTTACCACATGCAGCAAGCCTTGAAATACATGGCCTTAAATGAATAAGGAGAACTAAGTTCATTAAACACTAGAATGTCAAGGCTTTAATGACTCCCTGTACTGGGGAGTAATGAATAACTGAAACTGCCATTTATCTGATGAGACCAACACTCATATACCAATGGTATTATTATAATTTAGTGGCTGAAGATATGCTATACTGGAAATAAAATTTCAGACCAATGTCTCTGTTACATTGGCAGTCATCAAATAGTACACTGCACATAGAGGTTTTATAATTGGTTATGTACATCTTACGTATTTGCTGAAATGTCCACATAACCAATTAGGTTACAGCACCAGCTGCCTTTTGGCAGTTGTGGGCCAAAGGAGAACAGTGGTGGGTTAACTAGAACAGAGAGCTTTGGCTGCAAATGGTGAAATGCAAACACCCCATGTAGCCTGCAAGGAAGGCTGGCACCTCTTCTCAGTTGGCTAGAATGGCTGCATATCCCAGAACCTCTGGCTGGAACAGTTATCTCATCCCAAGTACCTGCAAGGCAGCTTCTCTTTACAGCCTGACCCACCCTCTACAATCACCACTTTCCATCATGTCAATGCTCTTACCTGTTTTACTGAGGATGGGTTAAGAACAGGCATTGTTACCCTTCCAGTGCCCCTGTCACTGGTACAACTCTCTTGCTGCCTTGCTGCCTAGGTGAATGAACTACACTCTTCATGTCAAACATACAGTCTTGAGGGAGATCTGACAGCACTTAGAGATAGCACTATTTTCAGTCTGAGGCACTCCTGTGTTTGTCTATGGAAAACAGTGCACTAGGCCAACATAGCCATTTATTTTGATATATTCCAATTCAGTTTAAATTAGACACATCAAGTCTACCAGGAGGGTTGGCATCCCTGGGGGAATAAGAACAGCCATCTCCTTCCTCTGCAGCTCAAGTGGGACATGAGACAACCAGTTCACTTTGGTGGTATAGTGGTATGAGCCCACCTCTCCTACCAGATTTCTCTAAGTGTGATGAGAATCAGTAGTTGGCTGGCAGTAGGTGTGCAGTCCTTCTCTTTGTTTTCTTTCCACTTCCAAAAAAGTTTTCTTGTTTTTGTAATCAGCAACAGCTGATTACCAAATGCTTCTGCTACACTACAGAAAGTCCAGATCACTAAGCTGGAGACTCATTCTTATTTTCTCAGTTTATGAAGAAGCTTTGCACTGTACAGTCAATACACTTTGCATCAGTAAAACTGTAGATCAACCTCAGAAATACGATACTGTTAGCCAACAACATACAGACCTCAAAAGGTGGGACAATCAATTCAGATTCATCCTCACTCTAGAGAATATGAGAACAGCACTAACAGGAAACTCCAATGGCAGTCAAATTCCAAATTTCTGCTAGTATGGCTGCTATAAAACTTCTCTAAAAGAAGCCTAGTCACCTCAGGCAAGAAGGAATCGCCCTGAACTCTCTCAAGACTTAAAACCTAATTGCTAAGGCAGTTAAAAGGGAAAAAAAGTTGATAGAAAACTTCCTCCTTTAGAATATTCCTATCCCTTTCCATTCCTATGTGCCTGTAAAAAAAAAAAATTCAATAAAAACTTGTGTCAAACAAAGTAACACTCTTTAATTTTTCATTTTTTAAGTCTTTGACCCTACCTAAGACATCAGAGTGTTTAAAATTTGCAGTTATGCCAATGATCAGCAAGCTACGTAGCCATTGCAGACTGATCAGTGTAACCGAGGACATTTGTAACTGTGCTGACAGATTATGACTAGCAGCAAAAAGGGCTAGGCTAAAATTTAAGAGACCACAAAAAAACTTTGTCTTGAGCCTCTCAATCAAAAAAAAATAAGCCTGGTGTTTACTGAACTAATTTTCATCATTTGCAAACATGAATCAATTGCCTTCACAATGTTTCACTGAAGGAAGAGAAAATAACATGGTAGATAAATAGAGGAGCACTGCCTGGTTTCTTAGTGTAAGTAATGCTATTTTACAGTCTTTACCTCTGCTGAGGTCACATGGTTGCTTTTTCTTGAACAATGTCTACCCTAAGCTAGGGGCTGTCAGGCCTTGCCTGGAACCAGAGCTTAACTGAGGCTGCCACTGATCTTGCAGTGAGCTGCCTCAGTGCTCCTGTCTGCTTTAGTCTCTCCTGTCTCTCCCAAGTGACCTTTGTCCTCGCTTTAGTTAATAACTGGCTCTCATCACTTTAGCTCTAAGTCATGCACCATCACTGTTCTCCAGCACAGAGATCTGAATAAACATTTATTTGTAAGATTTTCACGTGATCTGGAAATGTCTCCTACCCTTCTTCACTGTTGCGGGCTGGAACATTTACATTTCAATAGCAGTCTCCTTTTGTTGTAGCCACTGGCTATATCCACGGAAGTCCATTCCCGTGAAAGTTACAGCCCAAAGCTCTGTCTCCAACACATCACTGCATAAAACATTCCCAACAGTATTTCCAAATTTTATTGAAGAAGAGTGAGAGACTAAACCTTACCCGTACAAAATAAGTTTAGCGTCTTTTATGATAGCATGATGAGGAACCGGAGACCAAAATCACAAACCACACTGTCTATGTCCAGTACAATGAGGGCCCAGTTAAGTCAAATAAATGTCTTTAATGGCAGCATTAAATATAAAAATTCTCAGGAGGAACACAGTGCCCAATAACAACAAAAGAGGTTCTATCTTCAGCATATCATTACTATCTTCTTTGTGTTTCCAGTGCCAGGATGGTTTCTTACGATAAAATTCCTTCCCTAACCTTTCAGATTCTAGTAATTGTAATAGCAAGGAGATGCCATTCTGTGCCAATGCATGCAAGACAGAAGTTGTTCCACCCTTGTGTGTAGACTCATTCTTTATGGTCAGATCAGACTACAGCTTCCTTTTAATCTCTGAGTCAAAAACGTGTTGCCCACAAGAAAAAAAGCACAAATAACTCAGTTTCAACATTGAACTTGACATCTAGGAAGTCAGATCCACTCTTTCTCTGTGTAAAGCATTACCACTATCTTATGATCTCAGAGGTTACATAAAGGTTTGGATTCCTCATCACTGGTTTCTTTTGTAACAGAAAAGAATGACAAATTCTATATGCAAGCGAAGATCATGTTGAGCTGCTTTTGCACAGAATCATAATTGTAGAATCATAGAGTGGCTCAGATTGGTAGGGACCTCAAAGACCATCCAGTTCCAACTCCTCTGCTGCAGGCAGAGTTGCCAACCACTAAATCATGTTGTATTCTTGTAACAACCAGTAAAAATGGTCACTGACAAAATAATCTAGTAAAACAGTTCTTCCCTCGTTATCTTCTGATATGTACAATCCAAACATAACATTTTGGCTTAGATTACTCTGATGATGAATATTAAGATCTAACCAAACAATAACCTACTCTCAAACTCCTTCTGTACTAATAAACAAGAAAACCCCATGAAGTGTAGTGACAGAAGATAAAGAAAATCTTTTTCTTCCATCTCCATAATTATTTCCCGTATTTCACTTCTGCTAGTCATCCTAAGGAGACATACAGTAAAAAAACAAGAAGTATGGATATGCATGCTTATAACATAAAGACAGAAAACTGTCTTCAGTACTTTTTGATTAGTCAAGCTCAAATCCAGTCAGGTCAGATTTTTAAATTCTGCCTTATTTTCTCCAAATTCCAGTTCAGAATTCAACTTCACTGTATTGCACTCTCTTATCTTCTGCTGTCACTGCATACAGATCAGCACCATGTCAGATTCTCTATCAGCATTTGTAGGAGCAGCTCAGTGGGGATAAGAACTATTTATGTTTGAAGGTAGGTGTCAGTTATCTGTTTTACACTGTGGTTTTTCACTCATCAGTGAAAAATCGTATTCCCAAACACACTGAAAATATTTGCTGAATAAACACTGGAAGAAAGACAAGTTGCATATTTGACAGTGATTTTAATTATGACAGGCTCGGTAAAACAAAGGAGTTTTACTGTACCAGTACCAGTATTTAAGCAGCCATAAATAGGTCTCTTCATTTTGCACCTTTATTCTGTGTTTCATTCCAGAGAAAAATGACAGGATCATGCACTTTGTAGGATACTCAAACTGTTTTACAGCACAGAAAACTGACAACTGATAACCATGTTTATTCCTGAATAATATTTTGGAGTAACAGATTACAAGACATTCTATAAAAATGAACCGGGGATTTTGTGTCAGCTGTAAAACAGTATTAGTAATGATCACATGAACAGAAAGCTGACAGGCAAGACTTTTTGTCTTAGCTTAATATTAAAAAATAATAAACTGTCCTTCAGTTGGGAAGGAAAATATCTCTTTTGTGATCTAAGTAGCAGAGTCCAGTCAAAAACTGTGCCTTGCACCATGAATAGTAACATTCAATAAAATGAAGGAATATACAAAAATGCATTAGCGACAGAGTGTACATCTCCAAACAGTGATAAAACTATTCATTATATTCAGTCAACAGGTTTGAGAGACACTGGAAGATACCACTGATTGACAGGGGTGCTTCGGGGGATGGTGCCTGATCATGTTTTAATAATTACGTACCAAAGTTTTGTCTACTGTAATTCATTCTGAAAATGCATTTTCACTCTTTCAGTAGAATATTTTATTAAGTCAGATAGCATACTGCCAAGTATTCGGCTAAATAAATGGCCAACATTTAAAAAACATGTATTTTCCTCAATTGCTGCCTATCTGGTCTCAGGGTATCATAACTCTTCCACCTTATAGAAGACCCCAGTGGAGTCTTACAACTCCTCTTCACTGTAGTTCTTGGGCATTCCACTATCTGATGTAGTTTTGTGCTCCCATTGCTCCTGCAAACTAGCTACACTTTTGAAAATGGATGACTAAAGTACTAACGACTCACTGAGTCTACAAGGCTTGCGCAGTGATTTAGAGGAAGGCATGCTGACTCTAAAAATCACCTTCTCTACCAGGCCATCTATAATTTACAGTGACATCCTTTATCTCTTTCTCACCATATCTTATGCCTTCCTTCTCCATTTTGTCTTCCAAGAATTGGAAGAAGTTCTCAGGAAACCACATGGAAAATTCCTTTTTACCTCTTTCAAATCACTTCAGTGCTTATCTCATTGCCAAAAGCATCTCCACTGCTGCAAAACTGTATTAAGCCAGTAACAACCCTGAGCTTCTGCCTTTTCAGGAAAGACTATCCATGGGTTCAAATCTGGAAATAAAGTAACCACAAAAAAAAAAAAAAGATGCTATTTTGGTGGTAAAGTGGAAGTTTTTGATCAGCTGCAGTGCTTTTATTCACAGGTCAGTTTGGTTTCATGTCAGCAGTAATGGAAGTGATGTTATTTTATATTTTCCAATAACATCTTTATGACATTATGTTATTTTTCATTTTCAGATGATACTTGACATGATAAAACATAAATCAAGCCAAAGCAGGGAGAGGACTTGATTGAAAGAAAATTTCCCTCTCTCTCCCTCTCACTAAAAGTGAGAGAGTGACCTTTCAAAAAAGTTAGAAGCTGTGTTGGAAAACCATTCAGTTATTTTATAAGATGACAAGTAAACCTTCAACTTTGACTTGTAGCCAGTATCTCTGTTCCTCTTGTTCAGTTTCTGCAGAAACCAGAGCATAATGCATGTGCTAACTATGCAAACTGACTAGAACAGCACTCCAAAAGTGATCAAATATCAAACCTGAGTTTCATTTTCTGCCCTATACTTTCATGATATCTGGGGCTGTATACTAAAAAAAATCACTTTGATGCTTATTTCTTAACAAGTATGTTGTCAGATTTCCAGATTTCCTCTGCAGCCTGGTTTATCGGTCACTAGAAATAAAAGGTTTGAAACACTTAGGAGTTTCCACAGTAACTGAAACCATTCTTCCATGTTTCAATATTGTAGATGTATGTAAACTCTACACATCTTCCACTTCCTCACCAAATCCTTGAAACCCATATGGATATAACCTTTGCAAGACTTAGATCTTTAATGAAGGAAGGCAAAACAGGAAATATCAAGGTATCTGAGCTAAGCAATATCAGCCTTACAGGCACAATAACTAAAATTCAATTTTTCCCTTCCCCATTCTTCACTCTTTCTACTCATTTTATCATGTACAAGTAGAATGGTCCTCTCTTTCTATAATAAGTCAGTAGTGCAATGTCACAAGTGTGGATTCTGCAGCTGATATTGGTCAACGTCTTCACTAATGAGCTGGATGATGGGATCAAGAGCACCCTCAACAAATTTGTAGAGGATTCAAAACTGAGAGGGATGATTGATAAACCAGATCACCGTGCTACTCTTTCAGGGGCATCTTTACTGGCTGGAGAAATGAGCAGAGAGGAAAAGAGTGAATCCAAAGTTCTTTACCTAAAGAAGAATAACCCATGTCCCGGTACAGGCATAGGGCCAACAATCTGGAAACTAAGTTTTCAGAGAAGGATCTGAGAGTTTCTCGTGGTTAAAAGGTTGAACATGTAGCGTGTCCCTGTGGAAAGGAAAGCCAACATCATTTTTGGTTGCATTAGGACAAGCATTACCAGGTGGCTGAGAGAAGTTTTTCTTCCTCTCTACTCGGCCTCAGGAGACACATCCATAGTGCTGAGTTGACTTTTGACCTTTCCAACACAAGAGCATCTCAAACTTACTGCAGCAAGTCCACCGAAGGGCAATGAGGATGTTGAAGGGCTTGGAGTATCTGGCATATGAAGAGAGGCTGAGACAGCCTGGGTTGTCACCTAGAGAAGAACAGACTTGGAGGGGGATCTTATCTGTATGTATAAAAACCTGAGGGAGGGCAGTAAAGAAAATAAAGTCAGATTCTTCTCAATGGTACAGTGACAGGATGAAAGGCATTGGGTACAGACTGAAATAAAGAAAATTCCCTTCAAATACAAGAAAATATCTTATCATGAGAGTGGCTGAACACTGGAACAGCACTTTCCTGAGAAGTTGTCAGCAATTGGTCTGAGCTCTACACAAGTTTTATACTTTTTAAAGAATTTCAGAGCACTTACTGGTGTCAGTGTTTCATCCTGTTGAGTCCAGTGCACCCAGCTGAATTAGTGTTTTCTACTGGCTGGAAAATATTTTAACTTATACCCATTAGTGCAATAAAATGCATTTGTTTTTTAATTGATAAGCTTTAGACAATTCTTTTTTTCTCACAATATAATCCTAAACCTCACAAAATGTTCTTGTAATGAATGAAAATTCATTTTTCATTTTAAAAACTATAAGACATCTTAAATATAGAAAACTTGAACAAATGACTAATGCATTCCCAATGATGATGATGTTAATAAAACTAGTATTTTCAAGTTACTTATATGAGATGTCCAAAAATCTTGAATGATCAACGTTAAGTACTATAACTGCACACACAGTACAAAATCTCCTCCCTAATCTTTCTAAGGATCTATACAATAAAAAGTATTAGTTGTGAGCTATTCACTCGACTATTTAAGGATCTGCAAGCTTACAGCCATGGAATACAGTGTAGCTCACAGCATACATTCTAGAAGTTTTTAATTCTTATACTTTCCTATGTATAAAATCATACATTTTCCCAGTCAAGAAGTCAAGAAAGCATTCTTGAAAGATTCATATAAGGCAGCTAGATAAACACTATGGCAAACATTTTTTGGACTCTCCTGAACTGTAAAATAATTATTCAGAATAAGTTTTAGGAGTTTTTCTTATCACTAGCAACTTCTGAATTCTAGACCTAGCCTATTCCTAGCCAAGGATTATATTTATATATGGTGACACAATGTTCAAGATTGGGTATCCAAAGTTAGAATTCCTTGTCTGTACAATAAGGAATAAAAGAAGAGCGTGCTGATTTTAGACTGCACTTGTTCTAAGCAGTGAGCTGAAGAGATAAGTGCAAACCCGCAAGTGGGGAGTGGGGAGAAAGAGGAATGAAAAACATGAAAGATGAGTTTAGTGCTATTTATGGGAAACTGGCATCACAGAATTTATGAATTCTGGTTAGGTGAAAGAAGCAGCTATCCAGAATGACTTATTTGCATAAAACTCAGGAAAACACTGAGCAGCACGTTGAACTGTTAAGCTGCTTTGAAGTTTAGTGAAGTCAGTTAGGTAAAAATAAAATAATGACAGGTCCAAACGACAGGTTGGTTGTGACTTTTGAATAGATAAAGAACTCACTGGATTATTCAAGACTGAAATATAATAAAAATAGGTTGCAACAGCATAGTTCTTTGAAATAAAATAATAGTACTACTAATATAGTTATCACAATTGAGTGCAGACAGATGAAATTTGGGGAAGAAATAGAAATGTAAGAGAAGGAAGCTCCTGTAACTTTTTCCTAAATATTGAAAAAAAATGAATTTCTGGTAGACCAATACTAGGTTATTGACCAGTATGAAGAAATGTTCCAAGGCAATGAAACACAATTGTCTGTGCTATTCTAATGACATTATATCTTGGCACACACAAGATAACTAGCACTTCCTAAATAATTCTTGAGCACAGTTTAAGAATTCATACAAACACAGGCACATTCTCAGTAGAAAATGTTCAAATACTCTTACTAGTCAGAAAGCTAATAGAGATCATCAATATGGGTACAAATTATTTTGTGTCATTTAGCCCCAGTGCTAGAGATGTAAATTTACTAGTAAATAGGTAAAGCCAGTCCAATTTGCAAAAGCAGAGTTTGCAGACTCAACCCCAGGAGTGGTTTTGCCTATTACTTGAGCATGTTTTGGAACCATTGAGCTGAAGTGATCCAGAAAAAAAAAAAAAGTAAAAAAAAGAAAAATGAAAGAAAAATACAATTGTTTTTGCTTATATATGAGGACTGGGATTTATGTCATGGAAAGAGTAATGTATAATGCATTTTTAGTTATGTTGGAGGAAAAGCTGCATGATTGCTTCAGTTAAGTAATTTTGTCAAAATAGGGGTCTTAATAACAAAAATATAGTGTTTAAACCATGTTCACTGTTGGAGAAAAAAACCTTGTCCTCAAAGGGCTCCCTGAGGGTCAGAACATTTCATTTCATAAAGAGGCATGATGAGCACAGAAGCACAGGTTACACTGTTCTGCAATTATCAGCCAACTGTTCTGTTTGAAGCTAGTGGGTAACTCTGCCTCAGCAGAACCAGCAGAGCACATCTGAATGGCAAAAGGATTGAGACGCACATGGCCAGTTTCTATCTCAAGTATTTTACAGTTAAAACTAATAGCTCATTTTCGTTTGAAAAAGACTCATATTTGCACCATACTGAGCACAGTGTTGGCATTCAAATAATTAATAACTATCTATACCTTTTTATAAACGGAAGTGTACCTCTCTTGTTTTATGCAGAGATTATTTCATCCATTGCTGTTTGAAGGCACCTCAGGAAAGTCCCTGGGAAGTGTTATGCAACATGGTATTACAAAAACAGTTCTAGCCAAGCAGCAAACAAAAGTAATCTCCTCACTGAATTGAAATTAAAGGGAAAATTTTGTGAAGGGAAAATGAAATTTCCCCCATGGCAATTTGACAGTAGATCTAGTCTGAACAGTTATCGCTTGGAGAAAAATAGGAAACTCTCTTTCTGACATCATGTATTTCATGTAATAAAGATAGTACATTGCTCTGATAAATAGTACTATGGCTTTTGCAATTATTCTATTTCTCCCAAATCTAATGAGGACTTTTTACCTACAGAAAAATGCAATAACTAGACATTCCATACTCTTGGCAATCTCTGACTCTGCTAGGTTTGCCTTTGCTTATCCTGCATTAGACAAGTAACTGTAGACATATTATTACCTCAATCCAATAATAGAAAAATATTATGCAACATTTGGAAAAACATTTCCTCATTTGCAGCAATTGATTTGATAAAGTGCCTCATATGTAACCTTATACTTCATCATAAGTTTATTAGCGCATTATATCTGAGTGGTTACTAGGAAGTAGGATCTGAAGACCTACTAGAAAAACTATCCTATAGGGAAGAAGGTACTTTGCCTTCCTCAAAGCAGCCTCATTTGATGTGGCACAAGATTTTATATGATATATAATTCCATTCATGCAGGACATATAATGTTCCCAATATTTTTCTGTGAGAAGATGCATCTACAAATAGCTCCATCTCAACTGGCTGAAGCTGATTCTCTACGGAGGCTCATGAAGCGTAGCATGGATCTGGTAGACTTCAGGCATTCAGCATAGCAATTTTCTCTTGATTCTGCTTTCTGAACTTGTTTCAGAACATTGCTATTTTTCATATCTGGTAAGTATAGTAATAGATTTTACCAGCAAACTATTGGCCAAATTGGATGCTCAAGGGAAGGAGTGAGCTGAAGGACTCTGGGATGGTCACTGTGTACCAGGAGCTCTTTTATAAACAACTCCTCCTTGAAGGCAGAGAATGCCAAGGCCAAAGGCATTGCTAAACTAAGGAGACCTACTGTCCCCTGACAAGACTGTTGATGACTCTGGGCAGCAAACACAGTGAGGAAATAACTGCCATGTCCTTTGTTTGAGTCGTTGAGTGCTACCACGTTTAAATATTGGGGACTGGATTGAATTTTCAATAACAGTAGCACTGAGCACTTCTGAAAATGATCTCCCTCCATAGTCAAATAACTGTCTAAAATACTTACATTCAGATAATCAAAGCAACTCATGATAGAGTGTCAGTGTAGCAAGCGCTACACCTAGCTACTGTGTACTACTACTGCGTCTCAGATAAGGCTCTTGGGACTAAGGAAATGGCTCTGAACTTCCTTTTATTTCTTAGCATCCTCTTAGTACTTTTTTACAAACTCAAGAATCACAAAACATCCTGCAGGGGAAAGACAAAAAATTCCCCAAAGGTGCACGTCCCATGAATTCCATGTAGAATAACACTTTATCCAAAAATAAGGGTAAAAAAATCATTTCCTTTTTTCTTTTTTAAGCAGGATTGCAAATAACTTCCTAGAAATTATTAGCAATGTAATGTATCAAAGTGAAAATCCAACTTTCCCTGTAAAGAAACTTTCTGCAACTCAGAAACATTTTAGTTCACAATACTACTGAAAGAAAAGAAAAGAAAAAGAAATTATCTCATACAGCAAAAAACACAGATAATATAATAATGACAGCTCCTGTTTTGTTGGTCCACTATCAATCATTACAATCCATCATCAGTATCTGAATACTTCTGCCAGACTGTGAATTCCTATTCTGTATCTTTTAATGTATCAAGTCTCATTATAATCCCCTTGACAGCACAAAAGCAAGAGATGGGCTTATTAGCTGTCAGAAATAAAAGATTTTTTAGCAGATGAGAGACTCTTTAAAAATATACTTCTTCAGGGACATTCATCAAAAATGAGAGCAATAACAGAGTAATCCTTCAGGTGTTAAGGCATGAAATATAGACTATATAGACAGCTTTGCTAAAATCCTTGTGGAAGACTGAAACATCACACTATGTGGCCAACTTCTGACAAGTAGTCAGGGCTACCCCTGCAGTGTTCTTATGTAACAGTCCTAAATGGGATATCTTTCAGTTCAACCACAAGATCTGGCTAAAGTTCTGAAACTCCTTAATTTTGGGGGAAGATCAAAAATTCAAATTACCATTTGCATTGAGAAATCAGATTAACTTTTTGAGACTCCTCATTATCACAAACTTTCTGAAAGCTTTAGCATGTCTTGTATATGTTTGCACCTATATGGATACACCTGGGTCTTGCATTTGGGAGTTCAATAATTATTGTGAAAGATGTTATAAATTCTCATCAATAGAATCAAATATGTTACAGAGTGATTGGGTTAACACATATTATTACCACTTTACAATTCTCATGGCATCTATTAGAAAGGCAAGTCCAGCTAGCAGTATATAATTGATGCCTGCCCTGACACGTAATTTTTAATTTTCTGACCTGATGCCTGTGGTTATTATAACAGAATTACAGAACAGTAGGAGCTGGAAGGAACATCTAGAGATCATCCAGTCCAATCTTCCTTCCAAAGAAGGCTCCCTAAACCAGGTTGCACAGGGAGATGTCCAGGCAGGTCTTGAATATCTCCAGAGAAGGAGACTCCACAACTCCCCTGGGCAGCCTGTTCCAGTGCTCTGTCACCCTCACTGTGAAGAAGTTCTTAAGAACATTCGTGCAGAACTTCCTATGCTTCAGTTTGTGGCCATTTCCCCTTGTCCTATTGCCATGCACTGCTGAAAAGAGTCTGGTCTCGTTCCTTTGCCTCCTGCACCTTAAATATTTATAAACATTGATCAGATCCCCTCTCAGACTTCTTTTCTCAAGGCTGAGCAGACACAAGTCACTCAGCCTTTCCTCGTAAGAGAGGTGCTCCAGGCCCTTTATCATCTTTGTCACCCTCCGCTGGACTCTCTCCAGGAGATCCCTGGCTTTTTTGTACCAGGGAGACCAGAACTGGACACAATACTCTAGGTGAGGCCTGACCAGGGCAGAGTAGAGGGAGAAGATCACCTCCCTCAACCTGCTGGCCATGCTCTTTTTAATGCACCCCAGGATGTCATTGGCCTTCGTGGCCACCAGGGCACACTGTTGGCTCATGGCCAACCTGCTGTTCCACCAAGACCTCCAGGTCCACCTCTGCAGAGCTCCTCTCCAGCAGGTCATCCTCCAACCTGTCCTGGTGTGTGCAGTTATTCCTCCTTAGGTGCAAGATACTACACTTGCTTTTGTTAAACCTCATCTGGTTCCTCTCTGCCCAGTTATGTCCCATTCCTAAGTCAAAGTAGCTGACAGCATTTTCAGGTCTTAGTTATTCTATAATCCTTGAAAAAATAATGGGAAGACTGCAAGGGTAACATGAATATTATGTATATATTTTATATATATATATATAGGTTATATATATATACATATATATCATTATTCATTCTACTTGATGTCTCTTTCAGAAAGACCTGACAGCTACTGATGAGCAGGACTGGTGGAGAGGTCAATCACTGCGCTGGTCACAACTGGAAGGAACATAATTTCTTCTCAAGCCAGCTCTGTATCACAGCCACACACCTATCACAACAGAATCTCAAGACTAGCATAAGATACTTGAACTTATCCAGAGCAGTTCTCCTTTACATGTTGTGGTTTAACGCAGCAGGCAGCTCAGCACCACAGAGCCATTCACAAAAAAAAATTAAACTAATAGGTTAAGACAAGGACAGTTTAATAAGACAGAAAAGGTAGAGAAATTAATAATAATACATACAAAATGATTGATGCACAACACTGGCCGGTGACCAATGCTGAGCCAGTATCTGAGCACTGCATGCTCTCCTCACCTCCTCCCTCTGGTCAACTCACCCAGCTGTATTGTGCTACATGACACTATACATTATGAAATATCCCTTTGGCCAGTTTGGGTCAGTTGTCCTGCCTCTGTCCCCCCCCAGCACCTTGTGCACCACCACCTGGCAGGGCAACATGAGAAGTGGAAAAGCCCATCATTTAGTGTGAGCACTTCTCTGCAAAAACTAAAACATCAGTGTTTTATCAACATTATTCTTATCCTAAATCTAAAACACAGCATCAAAGCTGCTACAAGGAAGAAAATTAATTCTACCCTAGCTGAAATCAGCAAAGTTACCAAAGAAATAGCAGTACAAAGAAGGATACTGCATGGAATACACAAATTCATAGTTGAAATTTCCATTACATGTCATTTTAAGAGAATTTACTTTTACAGTGGCTTGACAGTGAGACAACAAACAACAACAGTCCTGCTGGGATGGCACTTAGCATACATATTCTTCAAGAGAACAACCACTTTACCACTTTGCTTCTTCAGTCCTCATGCTGTCAGTACTTCTTATAGAACTAATGGGTAAAAAACTGTGATCTTCTGTTTCAAAGAAGGTATCAATAAAACTTTTTCATCCTCTCTTCCAACTTACTATACATTTATCTGTATACCAATCTCATTTCAAGGGCTTTAGTTAGACAAGGGTTTTCATGAGAAAAAAATGGAATTTCAACTAATTTATCAAGTAACGTCTCAGAAGGAACAACTAACTCTGAAGAGCCATTGGCAACCTTATTTAAAATCTTTCATTTGGGAAGAAAAACATAAACAAAGTTTGCATTGATTCAATGTGCTAAAAAAGATGTGCTAACAATTTCCTTCAGAATAAGTTAATCTTTACTTCTCCAAAAACATGTATGGATATGATGTATTTTTGGACTTGAATGTAAGATGATGTGGATGATTCTATATATATTTATTAAGGAAGACAAATATGACCTTCTTCAAGTGGGTTGAAACTGAAAGTTACATAAAACAAACAATTTCCAGAGCATTTAGTTCCAGGTATGCATAACTTCCCCAGCCATGAAAGTAATGCCTCCTATTTATTCTCATGGAAACTACAAGAGACACAAAGAGCACAACAACACTATTTGATAGAGCAAACTCTCTGCTACAAAATGCTGTTTTTCAACATGGTCACAACTATTAACTGCATATTTATATGGAAAAGATTGTTGTCTGCTCCTCTGAACATCAAACATGCTTAAGGAAAACAGCAACAAAGGCAGATTATTTTCTGTCAGAAATTCTGCTAGAATTTCTAGAACAATTACTGCACTTTGTATTTTTACAGCTCTTTGAGTTGTGAAGTGAGTTTTTGGACTGTCATTGCTACCAAGTTGGACTGAGCTATCTCTGGTATATCAGCAATCCAATTAACACCTATGTCATTTACTTTGGGGAACAAGGAAAAAAAAAATCCACTTAGCTGAAATAATGTAACCCCCTATGATGTATACTTCTGAAGGTTCTGGACAAATCGTGATGGGTTAGAGTCCCTACAAAAATCTTTTTGTTCTTCATTTTCCCTTCAAAGGGAAAAGCATGTTGCACAAAATAAATCTCTAAAAACAATTGCTGCACCATGTCTTCGGCTAAAACACATACCCTGAAGCAATCAATATTTCCTCCATTATTTCAGAAAGTAAATATCATTTTGGAACCCATTTTGTATCAAGAAATGCAAATTTTATCTCTAAATCACAAGTAATCCTTCCCATCTTTATTTCATGATAGTACTTCATACTATTTGGACTTTTGCTGAAGATTAGGAAAGCTGAATCAGAAAAAATGGTTTAAAAAAAAAAAAGTGCTCTAGGAAGTAGCATACATTCTCTGTCTTTAGAAAGAAGACAAGATTTTTATGGTTTGGAAGGCATATTTTCTCACATTACCTAACGTGATATAAGGCTGTAAATGTCCTTCTTGAAAAGTATGAAAAAATACTCATTTTCAAGTGAGACAAATTTAACAACACACAGCAAATATACTTAGCAAGAGCTGGCTAAATAGAGCTTAACAGGAATATGTCTTTCTGAAAATCAGTTTGGCATCTGGAGTCTGATTTTCTGTCTTGCCTTCCCTACATGTTCTTGAACCAGTTTTAGGAGAAATAACCACAGGAACAACACTGGCAACGTATTGGAAAGGTGCTGGTTACAGATGGTATAAAGAACACCATCTTGTTGAAAATCCATAAAGACTCAAAGCAACAGACAAAAAGAATGGGATACAAAAATAGCTCAGAAATTGTAAGAGCTTAGTAGTTTTATTTCCAGAGTTAAACAATACACTTGAAATTTAAAGACTGAAATTGCTAAAACATTCACATTCCTAGCAGTGCAGACACAAAGTTAAGTAATTTTTGCTTTAAGCCACACTAGAGTCAATGGCTTCAACAGGACAGTATTATATCTTCCACTTTAATTATGTTTCAGCTTTGCACTGTCAAATTTCTATGTTGCTCTTGATAACGGTAAAGTCTATGTTCCTGAAAAGTAATTACATACGGGTATTATTTTTTTAAAAAAGAAAGATGAAATTTACTGGAACACAAAATCTAACCTACAGGAGGGTCCAGAATTGACCATCTCTCCATATAGCAGAGGTCTCCTCACAAGTACACCCATTAAAAACATTCATTATCTGCACATGGTATAGTCTTCACAGAGGTGTTTAGATGCTGATACAAAAGTGAAATGAATGAAGGTTGTGGGAATCAGTGTGTAGGTGTGCAATAGCTGGGCTGCTGAAAGTTGAGCGTGACTGATGTGCAGATAGCAGGCTATGTGTGGAGAATGATAAACATGGTGGGAGAAAATATTAGTGCACATATGAAAGGGAACTTGCTATAAATTGTCTGAATTTGCAGCACGCCCCCTCTCTCAAGGTTATCTCCCCCTTCTTCTCCCCATATTTGATTACGCTTGACAGCGTGATGAGCACTGCAGCCAGATGAGATATTTATTTTGTTGAACCATCCCAGAGGACTAAGACAGAATAATCCCCTAGCCAAGGTACAATTTAGATCTTCAGGATACAAGCCGGGCATTTTTATTTCTTGTTTAAAAATGCAGTTTCAGAACAGCTGAGGTCATTTTTAGACTGAGGTCAAATTCAGCAAATAGCTTTAGTCAGATCTTAAACTTTTAAAGGATGATTTTATATTTTGTCCAAAAGTCTTGCTGCACCAAAGAAAGCTATTTGCAGGACTAATTCTTCATTACACTCCTGTTCCTAACAATCAGTGCTAGGCACAAGGAGCAGATGAGTTTCCCCATGACCATCCGAGAGACCTGCACAAGAACTACAGGCCAAGCAGAAGCCCTGGCTTCTGAGTTGTTGTCCTTCTTGCCTCAGGGGAGATCCTGTGGCTTCTTGTTCCCCCAAGGAGCTCTGGTTCAGGTAGGCTTCCTCTGTATGTCTTGAGTTAATACGGGAACTTCAGTGCCTGCTTTCTTTCTCTCTCTCTGTTAAATTCTGGGAGCTGTGAAGTTTTACATTCATTAGACTGTCAGAGAAGGTTTTTGAAGACCATTATCAAACTCCTTCAGTAATGTCATGGTTGAGGAACAGAAAATGCTCCCCACATGCAAGGGCTGAGTAAGATTCCTCCTCCAAACTCCTTGCTTATATCAATCACTGCATGAAAGGAGGATGAGCAAGATCCATTAAAGACATTAAATTCATCATAAGGATCGGTCATTTTAATGAAAAAACTATATTTAAACACAAATGACCATTCCACTTAACCATTTGTAACATTTTTCCCTTGATATAGCGAAGATTTAAAAAGAAACATTTCTAAGACCTGAACATCACAACTGAAAGCATATAAAGTGTTCCTGAAAATAGTGCTATGAAAATAAGCATACCATAAATTAAGCATACCTTTGAAACCATGAGGTACCACTCAGACTCATTATCAGTAGCCTTACTGTGACCTTGCTCTTAGCAATAACTCAGTGTGAATAAGTAAATGAAAAAGGGAACATTAAAAATCAAAATACATGCACGTGTGTACATTTACACTTAACAAACTTACTAAAAGCATCAAATTCTGAAGAATTTATGACATTCCATAGCAATTTGAGAGAGAACTATTGCCTTTCTTAAAGAGAGATGTTTCATTTTGAATTACATAATTTTCTAACTTCTTAACGCTGGCTAACTTATATTTAGATTTGAGCCAGCTACAGTACTTATAGGGACTTAAAACATGACACTGCAAAAAGGTGACACTGAAAGAAGGTGACACTAAAAAGCATTTAGTTTTCCAAACCTTCTATTATCTGTCAAATATGATGACTTCCTTCACATGTGTTACTTGAAATCACCTGTAGATGCCTCCTTCTTTTTTTCACAATTAGGCAGTTTTTGAAGCTACCCAAAAGTACTTCTGTGAGAGTCCCCACTATTCACTAGTGATATTCAATCAAGTTGGAATGTACTGAGATGTTAATCCTTCTGTGTGGGGAAAGCAAAATTGCATGATATCTTTATGTTACCCAGAATTTAACTTAAACAACAAATGACCAGCTGAACAACTGCATCAGTATTGCCCTAGAGTTTTGTTTTAACCTTTTGCAGCATCAACTTTTATAATTACCTGCGTCATTGCATCAGTTTTCTCACCCTTCTATGACCTGGTCCCCTCACTTTGAGGTTTAAAATACCCAGTTCAAACCCTGTAAAAAGGCAAGACCAAATATTCCAGTCACATTGCTACTGAAATTCAAAGTTGAGCCTTGACTGTACTTTCTTATTCTACTGCTTCTGAGGTTATTGTTAGCAATTATTTTACTGTGAGAAGAGGGAGGTGGAGGAAAAAAAAAAATGAGAAGGAATGAGTGGTTAGATAGCTGTGTTCTGCAAGATATACTTAGAATCAATCATATTACAGTTTTCTTAGCCAGGCTAGTGATCATAAATTTTCTATCTTTTCTCAAGCTCAGTGGCTGTGCCAGCCATTCATTCTGAAATGCTTCATGTTTCCTTTTACAGGAATTAACAATAGGATTATGGATTCAGGAAAAAGCTCTGCTCAAGGAGGGGCAGGGAGTGAAAAAAGTCTTGTTTGGTACAGCACTGCATAGTGTGTAGAAAGAAAAGCATGCCAAGAATCTGGAGAAATGGAAAAGGACATAGAAGGAAAGCGTTTATTTGTAGTTCATAGCAAAAGTTTAGTTCAAATAGACAAAACTTTTTCCTATTCTTGTATTTCTTCCTTTTCTCCGTTTTCCCTTTTGCAAGGGAACTGGAATTGTAATTTCAGTGGTCCAATTTGGAAATCACTACTAACACCTGGAAAAGTATTTTTACATGGAGGAAGAGCCAAAGCAAAAGGGAAGATGCACACAGAACCGGACAATAATTTTTTCCTTTGACCTCTCAGCTGTAAATATGGTGATGGCTAAAGCACTAGCTACAAATGAAGTCATGTCAGAAATTTGGAAAAAATCACCATTTCTCAGAAGAAAAACAGTGTTCTTCCTCACTTGTCCATATGTGTCATTAAGGACCTGGTGTATGATATCTGCCCATTTGTATTTGAATCTCATCAGTCTTTCTAATGGGGAGAATTTGCAAGTCAAAAGATTTTATCATGGAACTATGCTGGGAACACAAACAGGAATAAGGTTAGCGTACTGGGGTTACAGTAACAATTTTACTGAAGAAGCCATCAGAAGTCATGAGCTTCAAACTTTGGATTGACATCTGTATCTTGCAGCTGGATTTCACAGCTTCTGCTTTGAAACTTAGTTCCTTTTGAGATTAGAGATCTATTTTTCTGCCAGCGTGAAGGTGCTACTGTTCAGAGTTGTCCCATAGGGTTCTGGGAAAAATGACCTCCTTGAACATCCATGTGCTTGCACATTGTTCAATGTTCAAAACTCAATGGGAGCAATAAACACAAAATCTCCTGACAGATTATGAGGAGCAGCTAACTGTAAGGGGAATCTCCTGAGCTTAACCATTCCATTTGCATGTAGGAACTCAATAGCAATAACATAGTAAAACTGAAGTTATCCTTCCTCTTTCTGCCTTAAAGCATCCTTGGGCAAAAGACCTTTTAGAGTACAATGTTTCTAAGTGCAGTTTAAATTTAAAGAATATCTTATTTTCTGCAAACCAATACTGCAGATATAACTGACTGCTGGACTATGATGTGCATAGCTGTAGTATTTACACAGACAGAATTCTAACAAAACATTCACATAATTTAAATGATGACATCACTAAAATTCCAGAAATACATATGGTTTTAAATATATGGGTACATGGGGATGATTTTATTACCATAATTCCATGCCCTTATAATTGCAGTGGTTTGTGCACACTCAAAAATAAGGGGATGGTTTATTTTTTTACTCCCAGAATGTCAAAGGGAAAATACAATACTTCATTTTCTCACATTTTTTGATCTGATGCTCCTTTCTGACTGGAGCTCTAGAACTCTCATACAGTGACCAATTAGAGCCTAGGAGAGCTGCTGGTACTGCACTGTGGTGTTAATTCCAGCCTTTTGGAGGAATTCAATGGATGTTTCTTCTGAAAGATCTGGCTTTACCCGATCATCTGCTTATATTCAACAATACTGACTCAATCACTTTCAATTTCAAGAACACATGACTAACAAATCATTTCCTACATTTGTGTCATACCATCATCCTCCTTGATGCTGTTAAAGTTTGTGACTATACAGAAAGGCACTAGTAAGTGGAATGACCCCTTGATACGTTGTAGAGAAATTGCTTGACTATGCTCTGCAAGTGTGTGCTCTCATAGCAACACAGACAGCATATCATTCTCTGCTGGCTTCATTAAAAAGAAAACGATCCTGTCTTTCAGTTAAAAAAAAAAAAAAAAAGAAAAGCTGTAACTGTTGAAGCAGCATGCACCTAATAAGCTACTTCTAAATCTGGCTCCATCATTTCAGCCTGTGGACTAGCAGAACAGAGCTTGCAGAATCCTTCTCAAGTAAGTACTGTTTTCTCCTAGCAGAATGTCTGTTGTTTTGTTGTTGTTCTTTTCATTATTATTATTATTTAAGATGTATAACAGGTAGCAAAGGAATTTTCAGCATGAAATTAATAGTGCTGCAATATGGCAATTGAATGACTGCCTTAAATATGAATTAACATGCTCTGTGGTTTCATTTGGCAGACATTACTGTCTTTAAAAGGAAATATTTAATACATTAAGGTAGAAGGCAGCAAATTATATGTGGATGAAGATTCTAGCTGCAGTGCTAGAAATCTAGTGAAATTATTTATAATGATGATAAGTTTTTAAAAATGAGTTATGCCTCTTTTATTTGCATAATCCACATCATCCACATCATGGAACATGACTATTTGATCTCATCAGGATGGGAACATGTATCCTGAATATGCTACTGCCCATTAAGAATTAAAATAGCAAAATCATTTCTATCTTCAAGAAAGGAAAAGGTCATGTAACAGAGTTATTAGTAAAAGTAAAGCTAATATGTAGACATGAAATCTACTTCAGGTTTGTATTAAATCCTGAAGGAAAATATTTGTAATGGATGATTTGTATAATTCTACAGTGTTAATCCATCATTGTTAAACTCAACAGAGTATAAATAAAATTATTCTTTGCATGAGAAACAACATACATGAATGTCATTTGCCAAAACACACAGCACATACTGTATCATGTTTTCTGCAAGAGTTTTTAAACAGCTCTGATGAACATGTCTCTTCAATCTAACAAAATGGGGTGGGGCTATGGGAGCTAAAGGGTAAAAAAAAAGAAATAGCAAGCTTTTCTTCATGTATGAATTGCAACTGTTGCAGTTGAAAGGAGTTAGGAACAGGCAACCCATGAGTCTCCCTTTACAGTTAGTGTGCAAACACACACATACCCATATGCACACAAATGTCTTTTCCCATTTACTTTTAGCTGCCTATCACCAGTCCCCATGACATACAACTCTGATTACAAACACACAGGTGCACAGCACTTGGCAAAAATAGCTGCATCTGAGACATTACAGCTCTGGTACTAATATCTTAGAAGCTTTCAAGACAGACATGTCCTATACCTCCAAATAATATTATTTGCCATCATATTTATTGTAGGAGAAAATAAGCTGCATAAAATCAAATTGCTTAATTAACTTCCACAGAAATCTCCCTAAATACTTACCTCCCATTCAAGTTATCCATCTCCCAACATCCCATGACAAGAATTCAAGAAATTACCATTCATTTCTCCTAGCTATTTTCAAATTATTCATAACAACACATTTTAAAGCATAGTGCCAAACCAACTAATTTATACGCAGCAAAGCTTTTCTTTTAAGCAAACTTTTCCAGGACATATTGAGGCATGGAACTGGAACAACCATTACCTTATTTCCTGTATAACAGAAATAGAAAGTCTTTGGCTGATTATGCATACAGAAAGATAAAGAATGAAAGTAGAAATAACAAAATTACTGCATTACAGTTATGGTGAACAATAATACATACCTCCTTTGCAAGCAACACTAAGCTTCCTAGGGCCAACTCTGAGCAGACTAATAAATTAGAATAAAGGGATGGTCAAGCCTGACATGCCACAGCCCTTCCCAAAGTTATTGCAAAATCTCAGAATGGCTTTAACATAGCCAGCAAGTAGTAAAACATAGTACCTTCCTAACAAGACCGAGAGACATTGGTGGGAAGTAACTCTGCTAACAAGCTTTGATCCATGCGTATTGGTATCCAGCCAAAAGAAGAAGTCCTCATTGGTAACTGTTTCATAGACAGGTGGGGAGGGTAAGGAGAGGGAAGAGGACTGTATTTGTGAGGCCTCCAGGGGGAAACGGTGTCTTGGTGATGAAGGAGAAAGCATTACCTAGATGAAAGGCTCATTTCTTCCTTACACTTTGTGATTATCTAATTTGCCAAAGGAACGATTGTAATGAAATCCCACAAATCTACTACAGATAAACTGTTCTTATGAGAGTCAAAACCTTCAGAGATTTCAGCTAGTACAAAAAAACTTTTAAGTTTTTTCAGTGTACACTTGAACAATTCAGTCTATCACAGAATTACTAAATCAAATAAGCTAAAGGGGCAGGAAAATAAAAAATAAAATATATAGCATCTCTTTTGGTTTATAAATTTGACAATTTTCATTCCAGTCTCAAACTTTCCTCTGTGTTTAACCTTAACTAGTACAATTCCATATTCCTGCAGATGTAATAAAGATGTTGAGGAAAATTATTCTGTGAAGATCTCTAAAATAATTCCAGGAAGCATCACTAGGGTGGATTTTGGGTTCCTTGAATTCACCAGTATGGCTACAGTGACATAATGATCTTGCAGAGTGTGGATCAAGTGTTAACCCACTTTGCATCAGACTAGGAATGGATTTAAAAGAAAACAAATTGTTATAGAATATATTATTATTTTGAAATTAAAGCAAAATTCAGGGGATGGGAAATACTTTCATTCTACTTGCCAAAAAAAGGAAAAAATATTTTTATCCCAAGACTGATTTTGCATGAGAAAAGGCTTCCATTCTTCCATTCAGTTTTCATCTCTATTCTCTTAAATATTCTTATGTCATTTCCCTCTCTTTTGCTAAATAATAATAATAATATTAAAGCAATATAGGGACTGGGAAAGAGTAAGAGAAAAGTGAGAGCAAAATAAGAAAAAAAAATGCCTAATTTGAAAGCAACATGATAGATGGACAGGTTTAAGAACAGAGTAAGAGAATTTGACACTTTCCTAAAAACAAGGACGTGCAAGGAACAGCAGAAGAAACTAAGACTCCTCATCTGTGTATTCTCAAAAGGATCGATTATTTTGCTGCCTGTTTTCACCAAATGTCTACAAAGTGTACTGGAGACAGACTCAAATGCTAGTGTAATGCAGATGACATAGAGCTCTACCCATCCTACAGCACGGCTACAAAGAAGGCACAACGTGTGAAGAGCTCATGGAGCAGCTGGCTAAAGCACAAGCTGCACAAGAAAGAGGAGATGTTGGCAGAGGACAGAAAGCATTTTGAGGACTCATTCACAGTCCAGGTATGGAGCCTAAGCATTAATCTGATAAATAAATTGTTATTCACAGCTGTTATTATTTTCAATTATCTCCATCTCTCTTGGCTGAAGACAACAATGTATCCTGCAGGTGATAACACAGGCTTTTAGTGCTTAGAAGTGCCAACAAGGAGAAAATGCTATTGTGTATATGCTCTGAAGCTCAGCCTAGCTAGACCACAAATCTATGCTATAGATCAGTCTCCATATCATTTTCAAAGCAGTCCGTTGTCTGAACTGTGGATAAATAAAAGATCACTTAAAACACTTGAAAAAAGATCACAGTCTGCAACTTCACTTCACTGGCTTTTCTCAGCAGGAGTAGAATTTCTCTTCATGGGAGATTGAAAGGGAAAAAGTCCCATGAGAATTGAGGGCAGCAAAATGTCTTATCATCTAATGTTGCGAATCTCTGGTATATTTCTTTGAGCAGCTTCAAAAATATACATAACATGTCCACTGTGCACTTTTCTTATGTTAGGGATCAAATGACACAACAGCCTACAGCTTAAAACTGATATTTATGAAAGAGCAATGAAAGATGCTTAGGTAGTATGACACTGAGCATATCAACAAGACCTGTGTGGAATGAAAAGTCTTTTTTCTCCAGTGGTACTGACACAAAAATAACTAAAAAATTAGTTTATTGAAACATTTTGTGCTTGCATTTTTCCCTCCTTTAATTTTAATTAATTTTTAAGATATAAATAGAGCTTGCATGTGAAAAATGTGGCTGGCTCTGGTCTTACTGCAGCTGGAATATTTGTCAGAGAACAGTGACTCCATTTTCAGGGTGGTGTAGGAGCAACGCTAAAAACGTCTCTCCTCTAAGGTTCAACATTTCTTACAGGTTTAGCAAAGCTCTGCCTTGCATGCAGCTATAAATTAAGTGGATTAGACTTGTGACTCCGTGCCAGCAAGATGGCATACATATTTGTTGCATTGCCTTTGGTCACTCTGTAGTTGTGAGAGAGATAAATGTTTGCCTTAGCCTGGCAAAGAGTTAGATTAATGGGAATTTAGAGGAAATCAGATCCTTTAGATCTTTAGATTTAGATTGGAGGTTGAAAGCAGAGACTACCCGCAATGCAGATTTCGGCATAGAAGCACAAATATCTCAAATATCTGTAAGCCACTACAGTATCTTTTCTAACTCTTTTCATGCCACCAAAAGCTACCATATTCTAAAGAATTCAGACTTCTTTTGTGCTACGGAGGAAGAAGAAAAAACCGCTCTCCAAAAAGCAATCCAGCGAGAGATTAACACCTGTAATATTTAAGGCAATACGTTTAATTGTAAAGCAGAAAGGTCAAATAAAATGATCCAAAATGAACTGCACAGAACTGCATTAAGTGCAGAGTAGTGGATAAGATTTGATAAAATTTTCATTAAAGGCAGGAGGGAAGAGTATATCTGAGCAAGAATGGACACCAGACGGGCTGGGATATAGCTATTTTGGGAGCAGAGTGTCTGAAGGACATATGCATCCTTAGGGCAAACAGAACTTTTAAATGAACTGTGCTTCCTACCAGCTCCAGCGGGTGTGGTCCTGGTGCTTAGGCAATATTTTGGAGCAGCTAAAGGCTGGCTGAGAACTCACAGCAACATGATTTGCAATAAATGCCCTCTACTGTAAAGAGAAAACTCATCCTTTCTCACAATAAGAAACGCACAGAAAAAGATATAATTATAGATCCAAATTCCTGGAGTCTACCCACTGATGACAAAACTTCCTGGAAACAGCCTTAATTTGAATTAATATAAACGCCAATATTCTGTTTAAAATCAGATTTATGCTCTATTTTTAATTAATAACCTACCATTTTCCTATGAATCTTAGTATGTAGAAAGCCTACTGACTTATTTTTTTAATGCAGATCATTTGCTGAATATCTTATTATTAGTGTCTCAAAATGCACAATTTTAGGTATACAAAAACTTTGCACACTTCTTTAGTACTAGAATTGTTGAATGTCTGCTTTGATCCAAAAGTGAGCGTATCTTCCAGAGCTCTACACAAAGACACTTCCTGTTGTCATAACAACCTACTGCAGCTTTTTTGCTACATGGAAATCTTGTATTTACTTTTGAGACCATTAGCAAAAAAAAAAAAAAAAAACTACTCCAAAAGTTTTGAAGCAGTGATAGCATTAAAAAAGATAGGGGAATGATGATATATATACATATGTGTACATATACACATTGCCACAAAACTCAGATCTCAATTTGCAATCTTCAGAGAGCAGTCTGTAAGATATTACTTTGCATCAAATTTTGTTTGGAGGTAACTTTTTTTTTTTTTAATCCAAAATACACAGGTTTCTAATATCTGTGTAAATTGACACTAAGAGTATAAATAATTCTAACTTAATCTTTAGAAAATCTTCGTATGTTTTGATATGTAACAAGTTTACTAGACAGATCCATGAGTGCATCAGTCTTGTCAAGTGAAATACTGAAACATTATGAAAGTTTTGTTAAAGCTGTGGTCTTATCTATCACTCTGTTACAAATGTTTCAGATTCAGCTGTCAATTAAGCAGCAAAGGTTAAATACTGATATGTTTATATTCTTATGTTTAAGCTAAAACTAGATAGAACATCTTAGCCATTGCATCACATAAAACTACAAACTTGGAAATTTGAATCCTTGGAACCAGATCACATGAATTTTCACTATTTGAGTCTTGTTAGTATTTAAAGATATCAATTTGATCAGATCCTCATCATGCAAAACTGCGTACCAATGCATGGAAATACACAATCCTTTCCTAAATTTTTAGGATGGGCAATGGTGGTTACAAAAGAAAGTGTAAATGTTTGTCAAGGATTACCTAACAAGTTAATGGTAGAGCTGCTAACAAACGACATCATATTTACAGCCAAGTCTGTCACTTAGAACAGAATATATTCAATTGACTTGCACAGATGAACTGAATAATTACAATTATGCTCATCATTTTAAAAATAATGCAACATCAATGCAGAAGTTTTTCTCTTGAGATTGTTTTAGTGCTAATAGGACATTTTTAGAAGAATTCAGAAATGAAGCAAACATCCACCTAACAGAGGCATGTTGTAGCAAGAAATAACTTGTAGCAATAATAATTTGATTGTAAATACAGCTCCCTAAATGTGTTTGTTTCGAGAGAATAATCCAGACTGCAGCAATGCATTGCTATTCACAGACATACCTGCTGGCACTGAAAAGAGAAACTCTCTTTATCAGCAAAGTCTTCAAAGAGATTTGGATATATAAGGCAAAATTATTTCAGTGCTTTAGAAAGTTATTCATTGTATGGAAAATAAATCACCAACATCAAATCCTTACAAGAGAGTTCAAAGTCTCAAACATCCAAATTCTTAAGCATACACTGACTTAACATTCTGATGCTTGACTAGCATATGTGACTAGTGGAAATTATTCCTGTGATTCATGTACTCTGTAGGTAATATTTCAGTGAATTTACTCGAGACAGACCACTGTAAATACCATGTTACTCTCAGATTTGTTAATATGTATTCCTGCTAAAATTTTGAGCAGTGAACAACAAAAGTTCCATATCATTTATTTCTGTTCCAGCCTAGCCTCATTCAGGTAAGAAATATTCTATGGCTTTGCAAGGGTGGCTTTAATTTTTTGGTTTATATTGTGTCATTAGATCAAATAAGGTCACATTTTACGAACTAGTTAAGAATGTATGTATACAGTTTAAGACAGAAACAGCTGAAGAAAGAGAAGAAGCGGTATTAAAACCCCTCAAATATAGTACAATCAAGATTGGTTACATATAACCTACAACCCAACATCTTTCCTATTTTTCTTTTAAAATCATATTTTACTGCTACGTGGATGACATTTCAAAACAAATGGTCTCCTTCTTGACAATATGAAAGAATTCTATGAGCCATTTCTGTTATCTGTTCCACAGACTTCTGTCACATTTGCAACTTAAAATTTGCACATATGTAGTAGATAGATGAATCTGTGATTGGAGTTAACACTGCTTTGTTCATGCACAAATTATCACAGTCCCTCATGAATAGAATAGCTCTTCACCAAACATGTACGAGCCATTCCAGATGCTGGATGAAGGATGAGGCTTACTGTGTTTCTGAAACAGACATTTTAATAAAGATCATTAAATCTGCAACACTGCCACTTTACCAGGCTGTAACAGATCTTGGAAAGAAAAGGTTCTGAGATGCATTAGCATAGACCTTACCTCTTTGGGGAATCCAATTTGCTTCAGTGAGCAACCATAAGTTTGCAGACATCTGCATAAGGACACATAGAAAAAAAGCCCTAAATTCTGACTTTACAAGAACAGAAAAGTGCTGTATTCTGTGACTGCACTGAAAAGGTCATGAAAATCTTTGTGTTGACAGCAGAAAGCATTCTCTGCCTCTTCATGCTGTCACCATTTACATTGAAGTGAAGGTGAAATAGCCCTATGTGAATAGGGTTTATGCATTTTAATCCACATTGTCTCTGTTATCAGGATAATATTTATAACATACAATGGAATGGCACGGTACCATAGAAAATATGGAAACATTTCAGAAAATAATTCCAGTAAAAGCAACTGATTTCTGATGTGTTAAAAGGATCTTTTTGTCCCCCTGTTATTTGCAAAATTAATACGCTTACTGTGTTAATTTCAGAGATTTGCAAGACTTCAGCAGCTTTTATGGACAATGATTTAAATGAGTCCTGGAATTGTCAATGCGGGGTCAATAAATTATATGTGATGGGCCAAGTGACTAGGAATGAGGGACCTAAACACAATGTCTGCTTGGAAATCTAATGGAATTACATTTCAAACTGAACTGCTGCTAACCCATGAGCTATATATGGTACTTTAAAATATGTTCTTCATTTACTATTTTTCCCCTCCTTGCCACCTTCTCATCCACCTCAATCCCTTCCAGGGGTTCTCCTCACATCTCCCTGCCCTCAGGGCTTAAGGGAGATAACTCAGGGTTCTGCTTATAATCCACTTAACTTTTCTTTCTCCACCTGCCATATTTGGAAAGATGTCTGATTCCCACTAGACAGAAATGATTGAATCATTGAATGATCTGTGCTGGAAGTGACCTACCTTAAAGATCACACAGTTCCAACACTCCTATCATGGACAGGGACACCTTCCACTAGACCAGGATACTCAAAGCCCCACCCAACCTGGCCTTGAACACTTTCAGGGATAGGGTATCCATAACATTTCTGGGCAACCTGCTCAATGCCTCACCACTCCTGTAATAAATAATTTCTCCTTAATGTTTAATTTAAATCTATTCTCTTTACAGCTTGTTTTAGTGTAGTCTGATTTTCCGATTCACATCAGAAAAAAAAGGGTTAAATAACTTGTTTTCCTAAAGAAAGGAAATGAAAAGCAAACAAACAAACAAAAAATAAATAAACTGCCTTATGAATTAACAGTCAGTTAAGCTGTGAGCACGTCATCAGGATGCTCCAAATTTTCATGCTGATCACAAAGACTACTTACAGTCTTTAACCTTACTGTGAGTAGCCTTTACGTTCCTGCATGCACAAAGCAAAAATAGAAATTCTGCTTGTCAAAGTTAGGAGTTGCCTGTTTGTAAAGAGTGAGAAGAGTCTCACATGCAAAGAAGAGGAAACAAATATCATTAATGCTTTAGATTCATTTCTAATGCTAAGTGACTGCACCTTGCTTTTGTTTAAACCTTTAACAAAATTATTTTAGAATGAAAACAGTGGCATGCCGAGGAACATGCAAGTATAAACTGTGAATAACATCATATTTTTGGCTTTCTGAGTCCTGCAGATCTGCCACTAAACTTTCCAATAGAATAGCAAACACTAGCAGCAATAGGACAATATAGGATGACCTTCTCTACTATTGGATTTTAAAAAGCCCTGAAACAGAATCACCCCAGACTTTACTTAGTGAGAATTGATTTACATCATGGTAGTTTGGTTTCCAGATCAGCAGACAGGACTATATCATATGCCGATTCAGATCAATGAAAGCCCATGCTCATCCACTAAGCACTCAATACCCTGGAAAATTTGCACGTCCTATAGACTCTGTTGATTAGTATGGCTAATTAAAATGATGAGAATGTGCTATTGATCTAATTATGAAACATACGCATAATTTGGGATGCATATGGGATAAAATGTGGTGGCTGTACTATTACGCCTTTCAAAGACATTCCCATTGCCTTACAAGACAGAGAAGGATTTATAGGAGTGCCACTTTCATTGATGACAGCTGACACACCGACACAAAAATAAATGGAGTCACTGTCTAAGGGCTCCATTTCCACTGTTAAGCCAGAGGGTGCTGTGCCTGGAAGACCAGCCAAACAAGAGGGAGTTGGCAGGGTGACTAAAGAAAGAACACGCTGTGCACCCACCTCCACATCTGTAGCAGAAGCAGGAACTGATGTGGAGAGGAAAGACTCTGGAGATATGACAATGAACAGTTACTCAAAACGCTGCAGCTCCAGTGAGGACAGCTTTGAGTTACAGGGTAGCACAAGGTCAGAAGCTAAAAGCTTTGTTAAAAGCAAAAATAAGGATGAAGGCTATCGACCCCATCGATCAAAGCACTGTCAGAAAGGGGGTGAAAAAACCCATGGATTGGAACACACTTCTCTATATCCTGCAGAAGTTGGAAACGCCAGTCAAAAGCTTCAGAGGCAGAAGACAACACAGAAGAAAAGCAGCTCCTCTGCATCTGACTTGAGCTTGGTGAGTCAAGGATCATCAAGTTCATTGTCTGTCGTGGAAGAAAAAATTGAAGCCAAACTCAAATTCTCTCAATTTATTAATGAAGTTACTTTCAGAGTGCTCGATCCCATGAGCTTGAGGTCATATCGAGCTGCTAAACTGAAAAATACCTTTCCATCTGGTGTGAGAAGCCTAGATGATTTACGTATTAAGAGAAAGTCTCCTGAAAGCTGGAAAGAGAATGATGTAGTTGGGAAAACCCATCAAGAAGCAGACTTAGAGAGCTTGAGAAGTGATGAAGTTTTGGCTGGAGCACGGACTCGCAAATTAGAGAAGTCTTTGTCACTGGATACAGGTCCCTCTCTCAAGTCATTTGATAATGGTGCCTCATGCAGAACAAGATCTGGCTTTCCTGTAGAAATTATGATTTCTCAAAGCAAAGAAATACCAGCCACAAAATCTGCATCTCTGCCTAGAAGTACAAGCATGGTGAGCTCTTTCTCAAATCACTTCTTTGGGTCATTTGTAACAAATGTGCATTAATGTAACTGTTCGAGAAGGTTGCTTTCTGCTTCGGTGGGCTTTTACTTTGTACACAAACCCTTTTCAAGGGAGGAATAAATATAGAGGGTTTTTTAGTAACTGAAGAAATCAACATGTCATATAAAGGGAAGGAAAGACAGGATACACCTCTCCAGACCTTTCCAGTTTCATTCATCTGTATGAGATCAAATAAGGTATTTCTGCACTGCAATGAAACATACACATAAACAGATCAGCTCGAGATAAGCAGTCTGGGCATTCTCAGAGTAAGATAGTTTCACATACAGAGGGTTCTATGACAGCCAGCCTCGCTAGGTCAGAACTTGCTCAGGTATCTCTACAGTAAACAGGCATATTCTTTTAGTATGTTTAAGTACTATCCTGAAACTGCTGCTAAGGTTTGTGCATCTGGAGTTAATATATGTCATCTGATAATTTCTTTCCTGATTTTTCTGAAAAACAAAAAAAATACATATATTTATCTTAAACTGAAAAAGAAAGGAAAGAAAGACTGAAGCTTTCTTCTATGGTTTGGACAAAATTATGTATTTATTTTTCTTTGTGAGATCATTTGCTTGGCTGAGGATGGGATATTTACACCCATCCAAGAAGGTGAAGGGAGACTGTTTTCCTTTGAGCTCAGAAAAACTGAGCTGCCAGACCTGGAACCGATACGTTATGTTCTTACACCTCTTGAGCAACAGTTGTAATCCTACTTGAACAGTAAAGACCCTGGAACTGTTGTTCAAAACGATGTATACACAAAGATAAAGGAAGGAATAGTGGGGGGAGTGCGGGGAATAGTTAAACAAAACATCTAAAGATTAATGTCTCCCACTTGCAAAAATGTTGTCTTCGGTGCAATTTGTTTAGTGCAAGTCCTTACCTGAAGCATGACCAGTAAGAAGAAAAAGGATGAGTGTTCAGACAATCCTTGGTGCCATTATTGTAAAGGTATTTAAAAAACACTGATTACATAATGTACATTTGAACACATATAGAACATTGCAAAAAAAATTTTTCATGTGTTAGTTGCCAATTTATTATTCATATGTAGAAAACAATCTCTGAGTGAAAGAAATAATTAGGTTACATTGAATTAGGTATAAAAACAGGATAGCAGAAGTATGAAAGCACAAATCTTGAAGAACATGAAAGAACATGTTTGAAAGTTTGAGGTTGAGAAATTTGCATTTCATCTGAAAAAAAAAAGTGATTCAGAAGAAAATTTTGTGACACTGCCACATGTCTGATGTGTTTTCTGCAGGCATTTGAGGCTTTCACAACAGTGCATGTACTGCTTTTTATAGGTCTATATTGGATCCAGACCTACTACAGTGATTTTCAACCTTCAGACTTCCGAGAACTGTTCAAAATCTTCAGGAACATTTCAGCAGAAAGTATTTATGTATTAGCAAAGAGCTGCAACTAAATGAAATCTCACAAAAAAAAAAAAAAAAGAAAAAAAAGATAGGTAGAACTTTGCAGAGGAATTCCAGACAGCTAGTGGCATCAAGAAGATAATCTACTATACATAAATGGGGTTCTGATAGGTAGAATGTAATTACCAAGCACAAAGATCATGCACTGCTATGGTTGCAATATTTTTGCAACATAGCCAACATGATGGAATTATTTCTTATATCTAAATGTTGATCTAAAGTTGGAATGTTTGGATGAATTAGCATAAAAGTAAAATAATTTCACTAGATGGAAGCAAACTCTGAATGCACACACACCAGACCAGAGGAGGGTACACAACTCAAGACAATGTCATTCTTCCAGGCTGAAAAAAATCACTTGTTCAATAGGCTGAAAAAAATCAGGGAAATGTTGAAAAGGATTGTTGACAGTGAAAAGTGCTTCTCAGTACTGGGAGGAAATGCTTACTGCAGTCCGTCAAAGAACAGATTAGCACAGAAAGAAATATGAATGCATCCAAAAAGCATGCATTTCCTCACATCCAGGCTACACCTGGCTTGTGTCTTTTAATCTACATTTTTTATCAAATGAGCACATATAAGTCATATATGGCAATAGAAAATACTACATGACCACCTTTCCTGGCCTCCCTCTTGACATGCTGTCTCACACAACATTGCTTAGAAGCATGCTCTCTTCTGCCTTGCAAATTGGAGATGACCATCAGGCTGCCAATAGTTTCAAAGTGTTTTGTCAAAACAGACATAAGAATACACAGCTTAATTTGCCAAAAATCTGAGAGAAGATATTGGTCATTACTTTTCACCATTTGGAGACATCAGTTAAATACAGTAGTTTTCAAATTTCTTTCCTTTAAACTCATTATCATAGGAAGCAAACATAGCCACTGAGTTGCTAGCTAAATAAATCACAACAACTTCACACTGCTATTTTTTCTTTATCTAAAGATTCCTGAAAACAGCCTGTATGTTACTAACACTGTAGAAGAATCACAGGTCAAAATAATTGAATGTGAGCACTGAAAGCTAAGTACTCCAAAATTTAGTCGACTGGGACAGCATTTGCTCAGTACATCCAAGGATTGCAATTGCATCATTATAATCCCTCTCTTTCTGATACCAGCGCTGACTGTTTTTCTAATTCTGTACGCAACTACTGTGAAATTGTCACTTAGGCTGCAGTAGTAATAAGTAACTTTGCAAATGTATGCAGATACATATTATCAGATCTTCCAGGATTGGTGAAATATCTTTACAATATCTCATGAGAGATAGGTGGTCAAATATTCTAAGCTACAAGATCTAATGACCAAAGCAAACAGCAGTACTCTCTCACCCTGAGCTCATCTGAAATCAAAGACAAAATTATTTTTCCACTGATTCAGTTATTTTAAATATCTCCTCAATCTCTGAGTGGTTATTTTAATTTTAAAGTACCTAATAGTATTAGCTGCACCAGCAGCAGCCAAGCTAGGACAAGACTGAATTCAGCAAAGAATAGCAGTCCAAGTATTTATCCAGCTTCATCAGTTAGAGTGCTGAATCTTCTTCTTCATTTTATTTTTTACATTTATGGCACACTCTCAAGATATTAAAAGCCAAGGTCATGTGTGGTTTCACCTATAGCTAACTTAACACCTCATGTCCCAGTAATGTAGCATAGACTCCTTCTCCCACTTCTAAGAGGAATGAAGCAGCTTTGTACTGTAGGAGAGATCAGCATAATGTTTTTAGAGCAGCAGATGTGACATCGTTTTACAAGCAACAGTATGAGCAGATGGTGTTTAGAGAGTTCTCCTTGCCTGCTCTAAAACACCTCCTTTGGGTCACTAATGGATCCTTCGTCTAGTTGAACATAGTGCATAAAGCTATAATGTTCCCAAGATGACACATATAGTCATTTACATCTTCTCAGCTCATCAAATACAAATTGGATCAAAATCTTCTTTACAAAGTGTAGACATCTTCAAGTCAGGACTCAAGAAACTAAACTACGTATTCAAGACAGGATAGAATAAAGAGTCAACTGCTTGAGAATAAAAAGAATATGCTTTCAATTAAATTAAATATCTCACTAAAAACAACTATAATTTTTGAAGTTAGGGTTCGTACTTGGTTTCTCTACCACCATCATCATCCATTTTTAGAGAAGGGAAGCAGCAAGTGACACAGAGGGAACTGTCTGGATAAATGAACAGGGGTGAATTTGTTCAAGGTACTGCACTTGAGTTGGGGAAGCCCCAGATGTCTGCACAGACTGTAGAAAGAACTTATTAAGAGCAGCCCTGGGGAGAAGGACTTGGAAGTCCTGGTGAACAAAAGCTGGATGTGATCCAGCAGTGTGTGCTTGCAGCCTGTAAGGCCAACAGTATCCAGGGCTGCAAAAACAGAGGGGTGACCAGCAGGGAGAGGGAGGTGACTGACCCTTTCTGCTCTTTCCTCATGAGGCGCCACAAGGAGTACTGCATCCAGGTCCGGGGTCCCCAGTACAAGAAAGAGATGGAGCTGTTGGAGCTGGTCCAGAAGAGGACATTAAGACAATCAGTGGGCTGGAGCACCTCTCCTGTGAAGAAAGGCTGAGGGAACTGGAATTGTTTAGCTTAGAGAAGAAAAGGCTTCAGGGAAACCTTATGAACTGGGCAAGATTATAAACATGAGGGAAACCAACTTTTTATGTGGTCTAATAATAATAGGACAAAGGGAATCATTTTAAACTTAAAGTGGGTGGGTTTAGATTAGATGTAAGGAAGAAATTATTCATCAAGAGAGTGGTGAGGCATTGGAACAGGTTGTCCAGGGAAGTTATGGAATCCCCATACCTGAAGGCACTCAAGGGCAGGTTGGATGGAGCAACTTGATCAAGTAGGTGGCAACGCTGCCCATGGTAGGGAGTCAGAATTGGATAATATTTAAGGTCCCTTCCAACCCAAGACATTCTATGATTCTATGAATTTCTATGCAGCAATCAGGGCTCCATCCAGAACAGAAAATCATTTCTCAACCAAATGTACTAATTGCCTGCACTGGAGTGGCTACTCACTCAGAGAAAAATGCTGAGCACACGCATTTCACATTGATTTTGATATCTCTTGGCACCAGCCACAGGAAAGCAGCACTGGCAATCAAGACGTTTAGTGTTCATTTTCCAGAAATTTGTGTTAATATGACTTTTACCTTTCCCTTGAGTTTGAAAATCACTTCTCAATTGCACACTCTATCTTTGGGTGCCTCTAGAAAGAAATAGTACTTCCAGAGTAATGGAAGTTACAACAGGCTCATAACAATTACCATTAGCAGAGATTCCTGAAAACTGCAAAGCCTGACAAGGGAAGGCAAAAGAGTAAGTAGGAAAAAAAAAAATCTTTTTTCTCTGACCCAGCTTTTGTCTAACAACATTTATGTGCAATTTGTGACAACAAGTTTTGAAGGTATTTCAAATCACTTTTTCCTTTCTTCCTTAAAAGTTCACCTGGTGTTTATCATATTTATGAACAGATTTTTCACCCTGCCATAACATAGCTTTAGTATATCACAGGAGCAAATGACCTCAGCATGCAGTGGATCTCTCCCATAAGCACATGAAATAATTATCACATCCGTTTTGTCTGGTGAACATAGTGAAAATCTGTGAATACTACCAAGAGAATGTTTAAGTGCAAGGCACTGCTGAAAGGTTGCTCTGACATATTTTTCACTTGCAATTGATATTTTTGCCCCATTTGTTCTGTGGTTTTCAGTTCCATTAAAATTCTATCCACTGATGTACTGCAGTTAATGGAAACACTGATGTAACTTTGCTCTTCTCCCTATCATATTATAACATCACCTGAGTAAAACAAAAATTCTCTTCTGAATATGAAACTTGCATAGCATGCATTCTGGGGACAGAATAGAGGGAATCAGTATGTTTGTCTACCAAAGATGCAATCGAAATATACTGTTTATATTCTGTTTTCTCTGCAGGACTTGGTTCTCAGTGTGTTTTTTTGACATAAAATGAGAACAACAAATTTCAAGAACAGATACTTTTTTGAGTTAAAGGATGGATTGTTTTATATTAAATGTGGGCCTCAGTGAAATGAAACCTAACTGCCCCAGCACCGTGCACTCATGTCTCTGAATACTGCAAAATGCATGCATTGACCTCAGGTCTGGTAAAGAATCGGTCTCCATTTGGGAAGATGCTTTATATTTGTAGAATATATATCTTTTCATGGAGCTCTACAAAAATTGAATTTTCAAAGACCAGCTTAGACATTTGTTTCAATGGCTTCCTCTTTGCAAAGAAGCTTTAATGTGACCTTATCAAATGAAATGAAATTCAGTGGCAGGAGTTTTAGATGACAGGAAAACATGTCTTGAAGATAAGAAAGAAGCAGTAAATGCCATAAATCTTGGCTTTAAATGTCTCCAAACACCCATTTTAGTAAAAGTACTAAAAGACAGACTCAAAAATTATTAGAAAAACCTATTGAAGAAGTAATTCATAATATTCAGTTATGAGTGGAGTCTCAGCGGGACTAGTAGTATTTGATATTAGCAAGAAAAAGAATTTGAGATATCAATGTCTTTGACATACAGAGAGTAAATAACATATGCAATTCTGCTCATTTGTCTGATTTGAAAATACATTACTTGTACTCTTGTGTAATGATCTTGAGAAAATGCTTGTGAAATTTCCAGAATGCTGACTCCTGACAATAAGAAGGCACTTAATGTGTTTAAAAGAAGCTTTCCCATTTCTGAAAATCAGCCTTGTTAGAAAAGCCTTCAAGTCTTTTTTTTCTGTGTTGTAGCAAACTTATATAGTACATAGCGTGAACAGAAGTTTTTTTGCCATCTTCATCTCACTGTGACACCCTCCATCATATTGCCATTGTATCTAATTTTTTTTTTCCTTTTCCAATACTAAAAAGATATTCCACAATTTGTTGAGAGGTTAATGTTAGAAACGTTCAAGTGGGCTGGAATACCTATTGCTGAACAGCTAGGTTGTAGACTGCAGGCTGTGTAGCCTTCTGTTAAGACACCGTTGGCCAACAGCTGCTAATTTCTGACAGTAAATTCAGTACTTGCAAGGATAAACTAAAATTATTCTAATACACATCTGCATGAGTTGAGCTTATAAACACTAACATTTGATGTTATCTAGGCAAGAATGATCAGTGATATGGCAGTCTGCCTCCTGCTCAGATAATGAGAGCATTTAAAACAAAAGAAAATGAGGAATAAATACTAGGCTTGTTCATACAGTAACAATTTTTATGCTAGAAATAGAGACATTTGCCCTAAAGAAAATCTATTCCCTAGATAACTGTAGTAACAAAACCTTGCTACATGAATATGGTTAAAAGGAGCAGCTGTTGAGTATTCAAAAACTGGTTCACAACCATTTATTTCTCCAGCAGCCAGCCAGACCTTCATACCAGTTTCTTTGCTGAGGTCTGTGCTGTGAATTCACAGAAAGTACTAGACACGTCCTATTCCTGGAGACTCAGAGCTGAATCATAGTCTTGCAGTGAGAAAACTGGGACTGCCTGTAAGCCATCAGCAGGAACCAACATAGCAATGGACAGCGGAGCTTGGGCTGGGGAGGAAGGAGTAAATACTGTCTGGGACTGGAGAGCATTCATGGGCTGTAATGGTCCCAGATGCCAGACGCACAGCACAGGAAACCTTCCTAGCTGCTAGACCAACAGCCATTACCACAGTGAGGCTGCAGTAGGGCTGGTCTCCATCTCCCCACGGCTGGGCCCTGCCTGGCAATGGGTCCTGCTAAGCAAGGCCCACCCACATGCCCACTATCCAGTCCCTGTCCCCAGGGAGGTAGGTGCACAGTGCTGGGGCTGCCCCAGTTCTCCCTGGATTCCCTGCTCCTTGATGGGGTGTTGGGATATGCACTGGCTGCCAGAGCCACTTAGAGAGACACCACAGCCTCCTGGAAGATCCAGAAACTGCAGTAACCTGACAGCAACAGGGCACGGAAACACAGGATGGATGGAGACACTCAGTGCTGCCACTCATGCAGAGCTGATCTCTGAACAGCAACAGAAGGTAAAATACTGCCCAGTACAAAAGAGGTTATCACAAGGAGGAATTGTAGATGTCCACATTAATTGCAAGGGAGTTGAAATAGATGACCTCTAAAGATCCCTTCCAACTCAAATGATTCTATGACTCTATGAAACAGAATTGTGATACTGCAAAGAGAGCAAAACCAGGGTTACTCAGTCATTACTGGGAATTTAAATAGAATAACAAATTGGTAATAAAACTGCTAAACTGTCTTCATGGGTGCTTATAACTAACATTAAAACACAGAAAATGCTCTTAATACACCTTATATATGTCTTTCTTCTCCACTTTTCAATATTTTGAGGTTTCCTCTTGCTTCTTATTTGACTGTTCCAGTAAACATAAAATGGATGCTAAGCCAGTTAACAAAGTTACATGATGTAAGGGTTCAGTCCATTACAATCAATGCAGTTAATTAAAAATACAATCAAAAGAGAAATGGTGATGAGAATTGGAACACAATAAATAATTAAAACAAAATTAGTTTGGCTCTTTTTCTGAGCCAAACTCAGTCCCCAGTTAAAACAAAATGACTTTTTACCTCATTCATAGCAATAACAGCAAACCTGATAGAACTATCGGTTCTCCTTCCAATGCTACCTACCATGTAAGTGCAAAAGTTCCACATCCCACCTTCCTCTTACTCTACTATCTTCCCCAGCACCAATCTGCCACTCAATTCCCAACACCAGGACTCTGGGAGACGATCTGAGAAGTTTCCAACACAGAGCAGGAAAGAAGTCTACGGTGGTAGAAAATAACATGAAGTCTTTTAATTATTCCAACAAAATATGAAACATTCCCTTACAGCTGCAGGGTAGCTGTTGGCAAATTATTATTTATCTGTTTGTTTATTTGGGGATTAGACAAGGGCAGAAAGGACCAAGGCTGATCCCCTCTCAAGCAACTGGCAGCTTATTTGTACCTTGCTTATAGCCATCCTGGAGTGTAGGCACTAGCATTGCAGAAAGAACCCTGGGAAGGAGAGAGGCTTTGTTCCTCAAGCACCAGGTCTTCAGAACAGATGCTGGGCACTAACATAGCTAATGTTTCATTTCTGAGCTCAAGTCTGCAGGAATCATTTTTTCAGGTTATTGTGTCTCTGTCTGATATTACCACAGCAGTGTTACATCTCTATAAATTGTGTATTGACAGCTGCGGTTGGTTTCCTGCTTTTCTTGTATTCATTCACATCTTAAATGTTCCTTCCTTCCTTGAAGGAAATAAATCTCTCCCCTGTGTTGGGAAATGTTAGTGACAAAGAACAGGATGCTGAGAAGAAAGTTTCAGCTTTCATTTCCTCAATGCATGAAATTTCCAGTTCTTTCAGAAGGAAGAAACAAATGAGCCCTTCTTGCAGAGTCACTATTTAATAATGTAATAATTAGCTAAACATCATGACAACTAGGCATTATGCTTTCTCCACTCTTATTGGACTTCTATCATCAGAAGAAAAACAACAGGTAGCTCTTCTAGTAATTAGGTTATTTTAGTACCACAGATCAATAGTTTGATTCTTGCAGTTCTCAAAGATATGAAGCCTAATAACTATAATAAATACTAGCATGTGTCCTCGAAGCTGTAATGGAATTTTATGAAGGTGTATGTGTGCTGCTTTAATATGTCAGGAAGGAACTATCTGACAAATATCTTTGAAATTCTTATTTTCTGTTGAACAACATTTAAGACCACAGTTGTTCCAGTGCTGATTGTTGCTTTGTACAGTAACAGCTTTTTTTTGAGATATGCACTGTTGCAAAATATAGGTAAAACTGGTCGTGGATGTATAGGTTTTGTCACCATAAGTGAGATTAGTAAAAGCTATTCTGAGATGGTAAAACATCAATCAAGCCATTTTCTCATCAATAATGAACTATCATATATTTCCTTCAGTCATTCTTGATTCTTAGAACATCCAGGTCTTCCTCAGACTTCTGTATTGGCACATTATGATTTTTCCCAGGCACATAATGATTTTTCACAGGCACATGAATGGCAGGCTAGTCAGATATTTCTGGTTTTTCTCTGTCTGCTGTTTTGAACTTCTCTGCCACCTACCAATCATCCTCAAACACCTCCTCAGTTGTACTGGATCTTAGTCCTTTTCCATCCATTTAACAATTCTTCCACAAAACAAATGACTCACCATGTTTTACATGATACTGGAATATGGTGGCCCTGCTCAACAGAACATCATTTTCCTTTTTCTAATGTACTCAGATGCATCACCTCTGTCTTTAACTGTTTGCCTTCCATTGTTAGTAAATGTTATGTACTGATAACAATGTTTCTGAACACCCAAAGCTCATAATCTGACATCAAACTTAAAATAACCATGTTCTCTTTGTCTCCTACATACTGATATGTTTGACTTATACTACAGTGTCTCTCACTTGGCCTCTGTTACCATCCTGTTTTTCAAGAACATAAATAACTTGACACTTTCAGATTCTCCCAAAGAATTTTCAAAATACTCTATCATTTATATAATTATCTTTACATTAGAACTAATTCAACACAGCTCTTTCCTGATAATGTTTATCCTTATTCTTGTTTCCTTCAACATTTTGAATTCTCGGCTTTATCTACAATGTCAGTGCACTGTCAACCCCTGAAAACCTTGTTCTAAGTGCAATGACATTCATGACATGGGAAATGTAGATGTCTTATCTGAGGTTTGTCCTAAATCTTCCAGCAGCTGGTGATGTTTGCTCCAGCCACAACCCAACTCACAGCTTCTCTGAACTGAAGGTTGATTCAGTTCAGACAGACCTCAGTCACTATATTTGCACTTTCCTTTTATAGCTCAAAGTTAAAAATACCTTGTGTTTTTATGTCAAGTACAGTTCTCAACCCTCTGTAATACAGTTTTACAGTTAAATTACTGTGTCTGGATTAACTAGGAACTATTAACTTCAGAACAAGTGCAGCAGGCTTACTACTGTCAGAAATAAATCTACTTACTGATTACGTTGTTTCCATAAAATGCACTGTAAAAATATTTTCCACTTGTCTTCTGAATTTAAAAAAAAATAAATAATGGACCTAGTTGACCTGTTCACAACTCTGATTTCTGCTCTATTCTGTACTTTTTGTTTACAGCTGCTACAGTGGAGTACAGTACTTCAAATAAATTCACTTTTGTCATTTCCATTATCCCCACATAATGATTATATTAAAACTTAAGCAAATGCCATGTTTGTTCATTATATTAACAGCTTGCCTCTCAGAATGTAAAATGAATAAGCAAACAAAACCAAAAAAACTAAAAACCACCACACACACAAAAAGAGAAATAATGGGGGAAAAAGAATATTTGCAGCTTTTCATACATTTTTGGCACAAAAGCCTGAAATTACCTATCACTAGGTTTTCAGTGATTAACTTATTTTTTGAAAAATATGCTTTGAGGATTATGACAGATACTGTAAGTAGGAAAGACTAATGATTCTTGTGGTTATTATCAATGTATAACACATAATGTCCACTGTGGAACTTCTCATTACTCAGATGTGGAGTCAAAGGTAAAGAGCTGGTCAGTCTGGCAATCTGGTAAGCCTGCAGCAACCCTCACACGTTCAACTCTCCCATGGAAGAAGATGCAGATTACCCCAAACACCTGCTGCCAGACACCTCCCACCCTTATCAGTCAGCACCACTGGGCATTGCACTGATAAATAGGAAGCATTATTTTCAGAACAACCTACACAGATTCTTTAATTCCTGATGATGAGAATGTTAACAGTTTCCTTTGGTTAAAAATAGCTTGTTCCTACTGGTTATTAATAATTTAGCCAGCACTGATTTGAAACATCTTGATGAATGTTCGTAACTTCAAAGCCTTATATTTGATCATTTATTTAACTAAACTTCTTAGTATAGAGGTAAGAATGTCTTCAAAGCAACAGCTTGTGTTAAACTCCATCTAAATAAGTTAATAATTAGATGTGACTTGTAATATTTTGGAAAATCTGGTTTAGAAATACTCCAAAAATCCTTGTTGATTTTTTTATTTTAATGTCACAATTTCATTCCATTTGCTTCTACTGGAAAAAAAAAGTCTGTTTTAAGAGGCCTTACTTTACCCTGTTTCTACTTTTATGGTTCTTTCTATTTTAAGATGGAATTACTCTCACAAGAATTCTGAATAGGAATTTCGGTAGTTATTCCTTAATAGCGTTTTGCCTTCAAGCTGTTTAACTGATAACACATTTCCATTTTTTATTTTTACATTTTCTCTCAAACCCAGCTTTTTCTTCTATATTAGCCACATACTTAAGTGGAAAAAAATGTCTGTCCTTTGCCTGATATTAATTTCAGTCAAATTTCCATATTCCTGTGCCTACATACAGGTCTCCAGGAATGCTGATATCAGGTTGGATATTAGGAAAAATTTCATCTCCAAAAGAGTGGTCAAGTGCTTGAATGAGGTGCCCATGGAGATGGTTGAGGCAACAATCCTGGTGTTCAAGAAATGTTTAGATGTTGTACTAAGAGACGTCATTTAGTTGGGAAATACTGGTGGTAAGTGATTGGTTGGACTGGATGATCTTGGAGGTCTTTCCCAACGTTGATGATTCTATGTCATGCAAGATTTAGGTTTGCATTCTGTCTTCTACCACTGTCTTGCCATTTTTTATATGAGAGGAAAGACTACCTGTCTCTTTCAGTAAAAAGTGTAGGGTGCTACATGTGGGTCTCCAGTCTGAACAGAGAGGGACCAGAACTAAAGGACACACCCAAGCTGCAGGGGTTGCATAGTTCTCAGGAGCCCGAGTCTCATTTTATGCTGCTAAGAAAAGGTTGTAACAATACAGTTCTCAGTCTGGGTCTTGCATAGCTATAGCAGATTGGGGGGGAGGAACTAAAAGCATTGTTTTCAGAAGTTTGACAAATATAAGTACTGTACTTTTTATGGCTGTATTCACAATATGAGCTTCGTACTCTAGCCAACATTCCCCAAAGGATGAGTTTAAGAGAGCAGCTGTAACAGCGTTTGGAAGGTACATGATTTAACATGACATTATGCTTTCCTTTTAAAGAAATATGGAGCTATACAGTGCAATAGCTGTAAAACAATTATTCTTTGAATATAGACCTGACTAAAAGCTCCTCAGAAGGGTAGTTTCAAAGAGAATCACCTTAAAATGTTCTCAAAAATTAAGCCTAACAGTATTAAGCCTTTTCATTGGTGACTGCACAGTAAACTTTTAAAGTAATTATTAATTCATGGATAACACAAGCCTTGATGGTGTAGCAAATATTACAATGAGATTAGAGCAAAATGGTATCACTTTTAATTTTTGGGAAAAATATTAGTATTATCAATGATAAAATCATACCTCTATGTGTAAGAAGAAAAATTAATGTTTTTGGATTAGGAGGCTATAAAACAGACTGTGGAGAGTCAAGTAGGAGTACTGACTACATAGCTAAAAAGAAGCTAACATAACTGGATATAAAACCAGAAGGATTAAAGCGTTAAATAACTATCTTCACATCTGTGCATAGAATAACAAGATCAGTATTAGAAAGACTAACAAAAAAATTCAAGGGTGATATTGAAGAATTGGGCAATAATTGTCCAGCACCAGAAGAAATTCACATTTGTGGAAACAGATACAAAAAAGAACATGCTTCACAGTCACTCCAGCCAATGAGGCAGGGCCAACATTTGTGTAAATCCCCAGCTCTTCCTTCTCAAAGGTGTCTTAATGTTAGCATTCTAATTATTCAAGGAGATTGCATATGCCATATGTGCTAGGTCCTGGGGAACTCTGTAGAGAAGATGAGCTCCTATTAGAATCAAGAAGTCAGAAAGAACTGAGAAAGAAATTTTGCTCTTTTAAAAAACATGCTAAAAAATTAAATTGTAGGAATAAATGGTTGAAAAGATTTACAAAAATGGAAGGTGAATAGCAGGTTAACAAAATGAGTAAGTCATATTTTAGCAATAATATAGGAAAAAAACATATGAGTGACGGAAAAAGCTCTGAAGGATAACAAAAGTATTTGGGAAAATCAAGAGATGATAGATTTGAAAGTGGACTAATAGAGCTGGGTGAAGGTACAGCAAGGCAAAATTCAGTGCTAACAAGTCTAAATTTAAAGTCTAAAATTTACGGGGAGGGAAAAGAGGGGAGAAAGAGGAGGGAATAGAACAAAAATACCCTATGAAAAACCCTATAGGAGCTCTTGCTGAACACTGCTGCTCAAAAACGTAAGAGAAATTGTAACTTTTGTGACTGCATCATTCCAGTCTAGTGAAGTGAAAAAATTTCTGATCTTCATTTTGCCAACAGAAACAGAAAACGTTTAGAAAAGAAACAAAAGGTATTTATCTTCTTTAGGAAGAGACATCAAAAAAGAACGGATTAAGTTTAGGAGAAACATAAAAAAGCAGGGGTAGTAAAACTGATTTTCAGCTGCTCCAGTTTCTACCTTCATAATGCAAGAATTAAAGACTCAAATGACACAGAAAGGCAACAAATTCAAAAAGTGATCAAAAGAAGGGATTTTTAAACACAGTAAATTTTATAGGGAGCTCATTGTCACAAAACAATCTGAAGGTCTAAAAGATGAGTAGGAATCATAGTAAAGTTAGACATATATCTGAAGGTATATAGATCCTCAGACAACAAAGTATGAACCAAGTTCTGCCTGAGAGGAGTTAGAAAGTTAGTTCTGGCTTCCTGAATATTTCAGAATTATTCAGTGGGTCATTTAATCCATTTTCTTGGGGAAAGGAAGGATAAGACAGTTGGTTTTGATGCTGTGTCTCTATGCGCCATAAATTCCAAAACACATCTCTGGAGACCACTGACATGGAAGCTTAGTGGAGTGCTTAAGTCATCACTAGGCCAAAGAGAGCACTATACATTGGTATATTGTACATTTTTGCAGGACTACTATAGCTTTGAAAACATTATAAACAGACAATGTTTTGAGAGCAAGAGAACTTCTACTGGGCCAAAAAATGCAGCTGGGGAAAGAAATCAACAATCAAAGCAGCCTCTTTATGTGTTTAAAACTTTGTTTCTTCCAAATAAAGTTTCAGCAACATCATGGATTTTGTTTGCTTCTCAGAACGTACCAACTGGTGTAATAAAATATATTAATTCTCCCTATAAAACTCGACTACTTCATTTCATATCTGCCAGTTATTGCTCTAAAGCTTTGTTTTCTGAAAGAATGACCCGACAGTATGAAATATTTCTTTCTAAGGGCTCATTTGGCTCTGTACTCGTAGCTAAGCTGCCAGACTGATCTCATTGCAGCGTAGAGGGGAGTTGATCCTAGCAGCCCTTTCTAGTGATGTCTGAAGTACAGGCTTACAGGTAAATCCTTGTTATCCCTTTTGGATGAGAGAGAGGAGAGTGATGTCATTCTCTCCCTGATAAATACTGTAAGTTCAACTGAATTCTCTACTTCACAGGAATACGCCTGTTGGATGAAACTCTGGAAGCTGTTGAATGTCAAAAATCACACGCAGATCAATAAAGCCAGAATTTTGGTCGATAAATTTAGATCCTTCCCCATTTGAAAAAGGACCATCAGAGGATGGTCATTCTCTGACTGTCTCTGGCATTTCCCTACAGCATATGAGAAAAATAAAAGGCTTATGACATGTTGATTGTAATTATGTAGTTATGCTAATATTACACATTCAAATTTCTATTTTGACTGCTAAGCACATATTTAGGTTTTCTACATATATTCTTTTTAATCCTTTTCCTATTTTAGCCATCTAACTCCCTTCTATTTTATGCTTCATATGAATTTTTTTGCTTAATGGATTCTTTATTCTATTACACTGATGACAATATATCTTTCTTGATTTTCTTCCCTCAGTGCTTCATGTTTACACTGTTAAAAGAAGAAACGTACACCCTTATGAGAGATAGTACTCTAGCTTGGGATTCAGATTCTCACTGTGAATCTTTCTTTTCTGAACACACAGAAAGTTACTTTAAGAACATATCCTCACATGCTAAGTAGTTGCTTACATGTTTTGCTGTTCATTGGTCTGCATATCCCCCATTTTATCCGGCTGACTAATTTCTCAAATAGATTTTCAGCACTAAAATTCCACCTACTTTGCTGTAAGGATTTGGTAAATGTACAGCTTTCCTTTATTTATTTCTGCTCAATATTCTCAATTGTATTCTCACACTAAAGATCACTACAAATATTAAAGTGCTTTCAGATTAATTTATGTCTAATTCAATGCCCTGTTTCTTTGCCATAAGTCAAAGATAAGCACTTTCAAGATATGACGCTCCCTCTGAATATTTCACTGAGTTCACCTCCTTTTGTCTCTGAGGATTTCACAGTCTTTGGTACTTTTCTTCTCTCTGTATATTTGTGATACTGGGCAGAGCTGTTTACAACTTTTGTTTGAGAAAGTCTCTTCACAAAGGGACTAAAACACAAATTCATCTTCCAGCTAGTCTTGTTGTCACACAAAGAATTAGTTGAAAAGTAAGATTTCGAAAGCTAGGTGAAATGGAGCCTTGAACCATAGCAAAATCTTTCCTCTTTGTTAAAAAATAGAAATTCAATTTAAATGGAAAACAAAACTTTTAAAAGATGCTAAATATACTTCAGTCTATAGAGTTTAGCAAGATGAATCTTTGTCACTTATTTTTTTTCTGGCTTTTTTTTCATCAAATCACTGCAGTAGTAATGTAGTTTTCCTAACTGAAATAGGATTAGGATTTCAATTGTCATTAAATAAATATGAAGGAACAAACAATAACATTTACAGCACATTTATGCACTGTAAGCTATAGGATGGATTGAGGTTTAGGCTTCAAGCTCCCAAATGTGAGTACAGTATTTTTATAATAGCAGAGTGCAAGAGGTTTCCTGAATGTCAGAGAGAAAATGTAAAGTAGGTGAAGGCACTGAACCCATCATCCCCTCTACTGTTTCAAACACTAACTCCCTTTTCAGCTGACTTCTTGGAAGATTTCTTTTCTTCATTTAACCTTGACTGGAAAGCCAGCATGTGGTGGCACTATTTATAGAGCACTGTTTAATTCATTAGAGTCCCACTCAGACATTCCTAGTTTTTCCAAACCTATACAATATCCTTGAGCCTCCGCAAGTGGCTGTCTTTGTTTATATTCACACATTTGTCCTTCTGATGTGCAAACCTGCCATTTTCCTAGTAGTGATGGACGTGACACAGTTCTACAGGTGCTTCTGAAATAACAACCACCTAGAAAAAGCACCCTCAGAATAGCAATTCTGACAGTGATTTTCTGTTGACGTCAGGTGAAAGAGAGCAGTTCTGTAATGGCTCAGAGGCTCCGTTCCTCAGGAAAGGCCAGACTCTCTCTGTTCCTGACCTGTCCTTGCCAGGTATTCATCAGAAAACCATTAGCCCAGCAAAGCACTGGATGATGCATTATTAAGGCAATAATGCTTCCTTCACAAATTTCATCAGTGCAACATGACATTGTCGCAGGTGTAGGCTGTCATTATTCGATACCTCCCATTCTTTTCATCCCTATAGCCTTTTAGTAGGCTCTCCTTATGTTTCATCCCCCTTTTCTTGTCTCTCTGGCAGCCACCTGAGATGCAAACAAAGACTGACCTCAGCCAATAGCACTACTTCACATATGGTCTGTGGCTGAGAAATCATTAGGGGTCACAAAAGATAATAGTCTGTATTAGGTACCTGCCATACAACAGGAAATCAGACAACTTCCCTGATGTAAGAATGAGTTTTTCGTTGGGTTAAATAACAATGCAAGCATTAAGAAAGAAATAATCATGTTGAATAGAGGAAAAAGACATTATTTTCAGACATGAAATTTTATCATAATTTCATCTAGTTAAACTGTAAGATAAAAATACAGAAACATTTTAGGCCTGTTTATGATTTCATTTATTCTTTCATAATTCTAATGTGTAATTTTCCTCTTTAGAACAATCACCTAACTGGCTGTGCCTATTGACAGCACATAACAGAGAACTCACAGAAGGAAATTTCCTTGCCTTTGAAAAAAAAAAAAAGATGTCATCTCAAAAGACACTGAATGTCAGAACTCAATACAAGCACACAATCAGACATCTACAATATTTCTTAGCAGCTTCAGAAATCTAGAATATCTATAAATGTCTGTTTACATGACTCCAAAAAGGCCATAGTCCTCAATTACAGTGGACTTCATTATCTAAAGATCCCCTTTGATGCTATTGTAGCTTTCCTTGCTGATTACACACATCAAAATTAGTGACAGTTTTTTGTTAGTTTTCTTTTTTTTTAAACATACTGCAAATAGATGTTCTTTAAATAGAAGGAAAGTTCCCTTCCCTGTTGCACTCACAGAGCTCTGAAAAGATTGCTCTGGAGGAGACAGACATGACACTGCCTCTCAGACACTTCATCTTCACCCTATCATCTCTTTTTTTCACTCTAAAAAAAGCCAATCAGATAACCTGACCACAAGCAGTCACTTGTCCTTTGCCTATGTTTAGCAATAAGGGGAAGCCTTTTTTTGTCTTGGTGAAGCCTTTATAATGAATGTAATAAAGATCAAACTAATGAGATTCTATGGCACTTAAACAATAATCAGCAGAAGCAGATGAGAAATGCTATTCTTTTTGTAATTATCACAACTACCCTACAGAGGCCTTGCGCAGAGACCATTCTTTATAGCACAGTTCCATTGGGGGTTATCCATTTTTGCTAATTCCAAGAAGCGTAAGAACCTAATTTGTACAGTTTATTTTTCTTTGAACTCTTCCATCTCTTCATAAAGTAGTGGTTGAAGCAGAAGAAGCTTCTTTTCAAAAAAGAAAAATTTGTGAACTCTCCTCCGTATTTTTCAGAAATCTATAATTTCAGTCCTTTCCAACAAGTTCTGCCTGGCACACCAGTCCTTCTTGCTTCATTCATTAAAAATAGCAACGCAGCAACATGAATATATCCTTTAGGATTCGACGTTAAATGCAGACTCCTGCATCCTGGGCTGACTTACATTTGTGTAGCTCTTTTGATGTCTCTTGGCACACCACTGCAGCTGTCCCTTGTAGTAGGCATTTGAATTGATTAACATGCTTGCTCCTTTCTTATTCCCCTCCTGCTCTCAGGGCTGTACCTTGAAAGATTTACTGCACTCCGGAGAGTGAGATACTCTGTGGATGCCCTAAGGACAACATAATTACTGAATCAAAATATCCCATGAGGATGTGAGCCCTGAACTTTGCTTTCAAGATTTCAATTCTCTATTTCTCAGCATATGTGTAACAGATTGTCAGAAAACAATCTCCTAATCAGATGCATGTACATAAGCAGTGGAAGAGAGAAGAGCAATACCTTGAAAATATTGTCTGCTGAAAATCAGACAGAAAATCTTCAGTGCAGCAAGTAATTAAACATATAAATAGTCACACCGAATTCACTGGGACTGCTCACATACACAGTTATATGTATAACCATTTGCACTGGTGGGATTTGGTAATGAGAATCTAATTAAACAAAACAGAAATGGTTAGCAACCCAAATCACGTTGAGTCACGAACTGAACTGCGCTATAGTTGCAGACTATATGCAGTGGTGTTGTTATTCTGGACTGAAGTTATAAATCAAAATTCCTTATCTCATTAGGTGTGGGCCCCAGTGTTTTATTTTGCAGTATCTAGCGGCATTAACATATTTTAGGGACTATCAAAGAGAAGATTCTTCAAGGATCTCTGGTTGCTAGGAGACTGGTACTTCAGTCCTGCAAATCTTCCACACTGCAAAGAGCAAACTGGCAATAATAAGTTTTTCTTGCCAGACAGCACTCAAAAAAACCTGAAGTTTATGGCTTATTGTTTAAAAATTTTGATTTAGACTTAAATTTGTAAAACACGAAAATTTAAGAGTGTTTGGATTTCTGGGAGCAGGTATTTTATTTTGTATATATTATATACTATCCTTAAATCCTTCTTTAATCAGTACATTGGGTGTTTAGTACCTTGAAACTTAGTTCCAGTGTCCTGGCAGATTTTGGCCAGTGTACAAAGTGCTGAGCTCCTTTCAGACAGTTCAGAGCAAGAGGTTTACCATCCCCAGGCCTGTTGCCTCCATTCCTACATGCACAAAACATGATCTGAGAAGCCTCAAATGGGCACCTACTGTCATCTTTATCCCCTGCACCTCCCTGTGCCTTTTTGGCCTCCCATGTTGCAGCTACAGCAAGAAGTTTGCAGCTGTCTCCTGGGCACGTAAACATCTCAAGATATACACACACGGTGACAGGAGTGCCATCATGGAGGTTGTGACAGTATTTCCTAACTTTATCTTCATTGAAAGAAATATCCTCTCTCTTCTAAACAAGCATCACAGTGTTTGAGAAGGCATGGTAAGAATCTCAGACATCACTGAAGGCTATAATTTGATGGTCTTTACATTTCTTTATTCTTTGGTGACCCAGGAGATATGCTAAACACAAGAATACACCATTTTCATTGCACTACCACTGTGCACAGCAAATAGGTTGTGTGCTTTTCTGATTGTTTGCCTTTAGTACTGTTTAAATGGGTATATGCTACAAAAGTATTCACCTGCTAAGAATTGAGTCTGTTTTCTCACTCAGGACTTTTCAGTTGCTTAGTGCATAGTCACTATTAAATCACAGTCCGTGCCCCACAGGAATCAGCCTTCTCATGGATTTTAACCCTGTTTAACTGCAGATGTTCTCATTTCTTATCATGTACATGCGTAGGATAATGCTCTGATTGGATCCCTCACTGTCCTCATCTGACATCACAGCCAATGTCTTTTTTCCTTCATGTGACTGTAAAGGTATATTAAAGACAGTGTCCATGGAGAGATACGGGGAAAGGGAGAGGAAAAAGGGGCAAAATTCCAGCTGACATCAAAGTAGGGGGGACACCCGTTACTTTCAAGAAAACTACAAATTCCCTCAGAATCTTTTGGCAGTCTTCTTCTTATTCTGCAATGATTCAAATGTGGCTTGTAATTATATGCATTTGATCATTTCAGTCTAAAAGCCTACAGTTCTGTGCAATTTTATACCCTGAATGTGGCATTTGTCCCCCACTATGGTACACTTATATAGTAATAGTAGCTATGAACATGGCTGAATCATTGACAAATTCAACCTTAGGCATCTTCTTTTATTTGCCTTGACAACTAGACTACTGAATTTCAATAGGATGAAAATCTAAAATTAGCACTATGTGAAGAAAGACTGCAAGCAAAGCCAGTAGATAATACGGGCTCAGTGCTCCTGTGAAATATGACACGTGCAAAAGCCAGATGTAATTTTAACAATACAGCTTCCTTTTTGACAAAGGAATCTCCAGAGTCTGATTTAAAGTCTCCACAGTAAAGTCTAACAATACCACTTTTGTGTAGGAGGAGGAACAGACTTCTTTAAACTTGCAGAGAAGAACCCCTGAGAAGAACGTTAATGCAGATTGCAGTGAATATAGAAAGAAAAGACCTCTTATGACCCTACTGCAATTAAAACACCTTCTAAGTCCTTCACAGTAGTCACCTTATACTTAAAATTATTACAATGACACAATTAGAATCAGCAATGCTGACACAGACCAGTAACACTGTGGCTTTGCAGAAACCCTAATCACTGCAGCTTAGGAAGTATTTTGCCTTATTTACTTAGACAGTGTTCTAGTAAGAATCTGCCTTATTATGCAGGATTGCAGAGAGGAGCAGACAAAAGGGGCTTTTCTCATCTTCACACTCTGCCTAAAAAGGGATGAAGAAAGAGGTAGTTTAAGTAGTTAGCAAATTAGCTAAAGACTTGGGAGCATAAGGTTCAAGTTTCTTTTACCTTATAACAATGTCTGATCCTGAGACTCCCATAAGGAGCTCAAATTCTCTATAAAATAGATACCTAATAAGTCCCACAACACTTTGAAGATATTTAAATGATAATTAATATCCAGTATCTTCAGGATCAGAAAAATATCTACAAAATATATACATATCTATGATAAATACATATTGGTCTGCCATAGTCTCTTGACCTCCAGACAAATAACAGAAGACACTTTATAACTTTAATAGCAAGAGACTGAGGCACACAACTTTTATGCTGGTTTTATAGATGCATTTTCATGTACCATTGGAAGCTCAAATGTACAGAAGAGATGTTGCACATGTGTTGTGGTAAAAAGTGAATCCATTGCCAACCAACAGCACTTCAATGAATATGACCTGCTCTTTTCTTCACTATAGTTACATTTTTCTGGCACATAAGTAAACCGGTGACTAGAACCAGTTCTTTTGATTCAAGTAACATCCTAGTTCCCCTATGGTCTGCTGTGGATTTGGGGATGTTTTTCTTTTTTTAATCTCATCCACAATATTATTACAAGATCCTATTCATCTGGTGAAGGGAGACTGGTTTGAAAAAGGAAGATCAAAGATATTCTTAATATTATTCTCTGGCCTCATTCTTCTATTGCTTGAGTAAAGTTCCCTTCTTAAACAATTACAGACATAAATCCAAATGATTTATCATAGGCCATGGCTTTTTATTCACTTGGAACACCCATTGTTCCAGAAATAGATACAGCCCCACTGTTACAACTGTGAAGCACCACACACATTGGTTGAAAATGGGATAAAAAAAGAAGGTGAATCAATAAACAGATATTTTTTTCTGCCAGCACCGTGTGACAGGAGAATTGAAAGCTTTGAAGTCTGGCTTTCTTTTTAAGGAAATATCTGTGACACTGTCTGGGTGTATCACTGCATCTTGCTTATCTCAAACTTCTCTGCACACAGATAAGTTCATAACGTACAAAATGCCTTATGAAATAGAAGTTGTACCTAAATGCTTCCAAGCTTCATGAGGCATCCTACAACTGTCATAGACAATTATTTCCATACATAACTGTCCCTGTAATTAAAACTATTTCCTTGGCTTTTTTGTTTTATTTATAAGTCTTTCTGTCTTCAGTTTCAGCCTATTGTTTTCTACTCAGTCTGCAATGGATAGAGAAAATGGTTCACTCCCTTTCTCATTATGGCTAACTTTTTCTTGTTTGGAGACAGTTATCTTAAACAGTATTGCTTTTGCTAGTAGTTTTCCAGTTCTCTTAGCCATTTTTGTTGTCTTTCATTAAGTCCTTTCTTTAGGGATGGATGGTTCTGAAAGCAGGGCACAAAGCTAGTGAGTATAATAAGAAAAATTAATTGTTAAAACCTTGTATAACAGGCCCATAGATTATAACTTTCATCACCTAGGTAGAAGTAGATGTAGATAAACAGAAAATACATGTTTTGTAATTGAGCTCTATGAGTGTAGGATGTTGGAATTTTGCAGTTCTGCTCCCCCTCTCATCTCTTTCTCCCATTTCCCATCACCAACATTCACAAAGAAAATATCTCCAGTATGCAGAGACCTAGGCAGAGGTGTAAAGATGTAAACACAGAAACATACAAGACTTGTATCAGCTGTTTTAGATTCCGTAATCCATCTGGTCTCCTGATGAGATGACCAGAGTTTTGGTCCCACTTAGTACAAGGCCACCCTTAACAAGACAGGAGTCAGTGCCTCAGATACCACTTTATATTCTCTGTTGATAAACACGAGCTTCTTATGTGGCAAATGCTTTAATGCAATGGCTATAATTACAGTTAGCATTGCCTGTAATATAGGCACATAAATATACTGGCATTGTGTAGTAGTTACTGCCATGTATTAGTTTAAGACACACAGACTTCACTTAGTAAGATTACATGTTATAGTGGTTCCTCAGCCTCCACTCACCTACAGTATTCATTGATGTACTGTACCTGGTGGGGTCACACTGGAGTCAAGCTAGCTGGAAGTAAAGTATACAGAGGGTCAGCTGGACAGGCAGCTTGGCTTCACCGCTTTATTTTAATATTTTGTAATTCTATGGCATCATGTAATGCTGAAGAACTGCTCAGAAAATATAGTGCATGAGTCTATTCTCACAAAACAGAAGTGCTACTGTGTCTAAGCATCATACAAAAAAAAAAGAAAATATCCCATGGTTCTAATTTTCTTTATCTGGTTGGATTATCATAGAAAGGCTTTCCTCTTCATATGAGGAGTTTGTACTGTACAGCTCCTAACATTACAGAGACTCATCTCTGCTGATAGCTACAAGAACTATTTTAATACAAGTAGTCAATTTAATCACATTAACTAAGCATAGAGGTTCAAATCATTTGATTGAGAAAAAAATATACAAAAACATACTGAGCAATTGGAGGTCTAACTGCCATTTTAAGGTGGAGGGGTGCCTAACTTTGTTCAGGTTGCACTGGATGGTTTGCCAAGCAACACAGAGAACAGGTGCAAGTTCTTTAGGGACTGTTTTTTGAGAGGGACTACAGCATTTCATGCCAGCTGAGAATATTAGGCATGACAGAAATCAGCTTGACTCACTAGAACAGACATTTAAGAGCAGAGCCTCTAGCGGTATCAATCAGCAAGGCTTGACTTCACCAGAGCTCTGCTAATTTACCCCTGTTGGGAAGCTGGCTCTGAGATTTTACAGAATGAAAATGAAACTAAGCAATCAAAACAAAGATCCTAAAATATTAGGAAATAAAACAGCTTGAGAATATTACGTTTTCCCAAGTGTGCAAAAGAGAAGCCTGCAGGTAATATTTTCATTTTAATTTGTGGTTATTTGATACATGCTCACACACACAGTACATACTGGAGTGGAGAACTCTAAGGCCTACAGTGAGAAAATTACCCAAGTTTTCTATCTTACTTTTGTTGCGGCTATTTCCCAGTCTCTTTCAGAAGTAATTTCATTGAAAATAGACCTTGCTAAGGATTTTTCCAAGAATAGTTCTAAGAATATCTTCAACCATACAAACAGAAAGAGAAAAGAATTTTTTTTTTTAAAAAAGGAAGACCCAGTGTATATTGAAGGTCAGAGAGAGGTTCAGGATAATTTAGAAAGCAGTTCTATTATAAAAGGGATAGATTTTCTAACCTTTCATTAGAAATTATGAATGCAAGAAAATTGTAGGATATCTGATTATGAGGAAAGAATGCATAACGGTACCTAATTACCTACAGTAATGAGAGCAAGCTGAGCCCATTCACTGTGCTGATACACAGAATCCCATTGCAATCTCCAGCCCAAGATCTCGATTTATTGGTACACGAAGCAGCAAGTCCAGAAGCAAAAACTTTTCATTCAGTGCATTGGTTCAAATGTTGTACTCTAACTGGTAAAGAGAAAATGTAACTCAAAGGAAGGCAAAAGCTTCCACTGTCAATTAAGATGAGCAGGCAAGGATGCAGAGAAATAACATAAAACACAAAGAGATATTTTTGCTAAAACTCCCAAAAGAACTGTTTGTTACTCAGGTAGTACGTCCTGATCTACCTAGACTTGCATGAAGCAATACATGAGGTGCTCAGCTGAGAATTACTGTTTAAAAGTGATATAATAGAACGTAAATCCAGATTAATAATTTGAATGAAAATTTTATTCTTTTTAAAAGTACTGTGTTAAAAAGGAAATCTGCTGGGTTGGGAAGAAGATATTAGAACTTTTGAAGATTTTAGTCACATCCTATTACAAACACATTAAGTGAACTCGAGTCCATAATCAGATCTGCATAGATGACAAGTAGAATAAAGAAATAGTATAAAATTTAACACAGAACAATATACATAAAGACTTCATGCAGTCAGGATCATGTAGAAGTAGCAGAGAAAGAGATCTAGATATACTGTTAGACTAAAATACGTACAAGCCTCCAATTCAGCAGAACTATTGGAAATCCGAGAAAGCCATAAGATGCACTGCAGATATGTAAGACCCTATGAAAGTAATGCCTCCTAATTTTTTTCCGTGGAAATTACAACAGATACAAAGAGCATACTAATGCTATTTGATAGAGCAAATTCTCAGCCACAAACACGACTTTTCAACATAGTCACCACAATTAGCTATGCATTTTCACCAGCAATGAACTAGGGCCTTCACATCCCGCTCATAAATACCCGCATGGCCATCAGGAATGTGACTTGTCTTTCACTTTGTTTTCTCCATTGCTGAAATGCATCACTCACCACCTCACTGTGCTCACATCCACTGTTTGGTCTCCATAAATGTTCAGAAAACATCTAAGAATGGCAACGAATGCCAGTCATTCCACTCAGAGAAATTCAGTGGCACACCTTTGCTTCATGCACACTTCCCTGTCAAACGCCATTTTGTCAGGTTGCCCTTCTGCTGTCATCTATCATATGGCAACAAAATGTAATGGAATATTGGTGGGAAAGTTCAGCCTTTACTGCCATACCACCAACATCCGCCTCAGACTAACATAATAAAATAAGAGGAATTACTTTTGGAGCAGCCTTTCTATATTCTCCTCAAAGGTACTAAAGCATTCTTATCATTATACAAGATATGGGTAAGATCTTCTGTACGTGATGAACAGCTCTAATCACCCACTTTCAATTGAGATTATGTTAATTTGGAATAACACTGAAATAACAGAAGGAATAAGTTTAATCTTCTGAGAGCAGTCAAAGAATCAGTCTTGTTTTTCCTCTCAGATAAGACATCTCTCCATAAATGCTTGTCAGAATTTAAAAACAGGGTGGGAGTTACATGCCTTAAATTTAAACATAAAACTGTTACAGCATTAAACAGAGATAAACCGGCCATACCAAATTTAGCATGATTGGAATCACCCTCTGATTTCCATCAGTTTAGAAGTGCTAAATAACACACTGGGCAAAAAGTACCAAAATTCTTCAAGATGGAGCGTAGCAGGCTGATGGATATTACATGACAAAGTAACGATAATCTGGAGATGCGCATTCAGGTGTGATGTGAAGTTTTCAGATGTCGAACTTAGTTCTCATCTCTAAGAATTAAGAAGAAAATGTATCTACTTCTTTAATGAGGTGGTTTTGTTTACGGCATATCTTTGCTGTGTGCCATTAGTCCCAAAGGGCTGAGCTTCTATTTGTTACCTAACTTGGTGGTGGAGGGTTTCTTTCTTCACCTTAGGAAACATCAGATGTTGGTGCCAGATAGGGAGGGTATGCTAGAATGATACAATACTGGTCTTGGTGGTACAGAGAGAATTGAGTAACCATGAGTAAGACATATCATGTCTAAATTAAATGCCAGATACTTTCCCTCAGGTCAGACTTTCAAAAACCTTATAGTTCAATGAAATGTTTGCATTCTTTGTAGTATGCATGATAGTCCTCTTTCCAAGGGAAAATATTCAATAATCTCAACATAGTACTTCAGGAACATAGGATGTTAGAGATGCTCTTGACTTCTTCTGCCTTTTCCCCTCAGTGAATTATTGTGCCTCTTCACCTTTTATGTACTGTCTGTGGACTGTCTGAGAACAGTGGAGGTATTCCATGGCGTGTGGTGCAGAGTTGTACACAGAGGAGGTATATTCTGAACAAAATATCTATTCCAGTGTCAACCATGGAGAACTGGACTCAATTTTATTTGTATCTCCATGACAATAAAATGCAAGAGTTTTACAGAAATGTTATTCCTCTTTGTTAAAAAAAAAAAATCCATTAGATTCTTTGAACACATGAAGCCAAATCAGATGCAGCCAGATGTTTCCTCCAACTCTATGAAAGTTCCCATAGCTTAAATTTTAGCCTTTTTTCAAACATCATTTTGTAGTACATTGAAGCTTATACTTTAAAAATGAATCAAGAGTCTAAATTAAAGATTGATCCTATCAAATTACGTAGTCCATAAACCAAATATTTTATACTACAGAAAAGAAAAAGAATATGGTTACCCTGGTTCCTCTCCATCAGATGTTAGTAATACTGCCATCACAAAAGAAACGCTGAGGTGAAATTATTGTGATTGAAAATGTGGCAGTCTACAAATGTACAAGGAATTCAGAAGTCCTTACCTATGGATGAACTCTCATTTACAGCTCTCCACAACACAGAAATGAAAGTAACTCCCACGATACTGATCAAGGCAGAATAATCACAGTCAGACTAAATGAGAGGCAGTAACTTCCTGTTGCCCTTTCTTGTCTTATACATTTGGTTGCAGCTAGCCTACACGCTAACTCAAAGTCCACTAAACTCAGAGGGAAGACTGGTGAGTACTAAGCTAGACTCTGGGTCCTGTTTGTCCTTCAAAAATGAAGTATCTCTTTCCAAAAAACAAACAAAAAGGAAAAGAGGTTTCACTTTCTCTTTCATACATACATCTGTATCTGTAAAAATTGACCTCAAGATGTTACAGAAAAGGAATTTCATTACATAGCTGAGAGACTTAAAATCTCATGATTGCTTATCCTTCAGAAAACACTAATAAAAGAAGAAAGTCAATATTTTGCCAATGCTGTCACCATGTGAATTTCATATAATGATGGAGACACTGTCAGAATAACTTTCTACTTTATTAAAGGAGGTTTTTGTTCAAGAAAATCTACATTATAAACATCAGTCATATAAGAAAAAAAATAAAGAGATTCAATCACTGGATGTAGTTTATGCATGAAAATGACTAAAAATATTCTGCTGTTGTCTTGTGATTGCTTAACTCTTTAATTAAACACAGGGAGATGAAAAAGCAGAGAATCACAGTGGTTTTTGTTTGCTCTACTGACTTAAAAACAATTGAGAGTTTGCCATGCTTACTGAAAGGCAGTAACCATATACTAAATAGAAAAAAAAAAGCCACAGTAATACATCCTGGAGTTTCCATTAACAGCTTCCCTGCTTTCAGTCAGGCGAGTGGTTTTATTCTTGAATAACAAAGAGTATCAAATAGTCATTCAGAATAAGCACAAGAATATAAAACAAAAACCTACAGCAACAAAAAACCTTGGCCTTAGAATACCTGCTCGAAAAATGGAAATTCTGATGCTTGCAACTATCTGAGAAAAGGTCTTGTCAGTTTTTCTGTTTCATATTTGCACTCTTCAAATACTTGGAAAGCAGAGATTTTTCTGCTAGTACTCTTAGGCATTGCCTGAAAGTGATCCCAGGAAAAGTAACTGTACCAAACACTTCCACAGAAAGGAAAACCTTCAAACCAGTCTCCATATTTTACGTAGAAGACTGTATATTGAAATATTGGACATTAACAGAAATGTTGGCCTTGGTAATGTAAAGAGAAATCTTGCTATTTTTAGACATTAAAAATGCTTTAGTCATGCTGCCTTAATATTGTTTAAAAAAAGAAAAAAGGTATTTAAATCACATCTGATATTTCTATAACTAAAGGTAATTACTGATCTTAATTAAAAGCATTATTAAAAAAAGTCACACAAGGCTTCAGTCACAGTGCTCAGTTCAGACATCATGAAGCACTTACAATAGACCAACCCGCTAGCAAGCAGCAACTCATAAATGATATATCATAAAGGACACTCTCATATCAACCTTAACTTCAGTCTTTGTACTTGAAATAAACACCATAGGATGCCCTACAGTTAGGCAATTCAGAGCCATTTAGAATATATTTTAAAATCAGTTCATTAGAACATTTCAGATTGGAGCCTCCATAAAGAGTTGTCTAAGGATGATATAGATTCTAAGACTCCACAGGCTATAGTAGTGGCAGGGAACCAGCTAGGAAACAGCAATTTTGCTTTAGCAATATCTCCATCTTCTGAAAGCAGAGTTGTTTCAGAAAACCAAGCTTTTAAAACCTTTTTGAATTTCTAAAGCTTTTGGGGAAAGATGGAAAGAGGAGGGAGAGAAAAGAAAAAAAAAAAAGAGAAGGGGGAAAAAAAAAAAAGGAAGTCAGAGAGGAGAAATAAGTAAAAAAGATCTTCCAGAGGAACATAGTTATCTGAGACAAACTGTGTGGTGTGAAAACTATATGGATGTTCTTATCTTTGTTTTCACCAGCAAACATTTCAACGTGTTTGTTTGACTCTTTAGAACATAAGCTAGGTCATTCACCTGAAAAACACCGAAGACCTAGTCCTCTCATCTGCTGTTATTTATTTACTGAGAGTAGGTCCCCATTAAAAGAGAAGACAGAGCGTTGCAGTGGTATGGCCCAGAAGGGCTCTGACCCAGGTCAGGGCATCCTCCTGGAGGAAGGCTGCGCTGAAGCCATTGCTCCTATCATCAGTCAAGGAGACAAGGAGCACTCTACGCTCTGCCCACGCAGTCAAAGAAAGGCAGAGGATAACATCCCCGTAGATCCAAAGGATAATTGGCTCTCTCATACACACAAAAAAGCAAATTTTACTGTTAGGAAAAATATAGAAGAGACATAATAATAATAATAATCAGACTGATGAAATTGCAGCTTTGTTTAGTTTTCTGATTTGTTTTAGTGTAAGCTTTTTCTGTGCTTTTCTCTCCTACTAATTTCCTGTTGGGATTGGCAGCCAATGACTCACCTGTATTCATAGATGAGGTCAACAGTATAGCCAAAAAATCAGCCTACAGATTCTCTTCTCCATCCTGCACTTAAATTGTTTATAACAGCCCTCACCCTGACACCATGAGTACAGCAATGTTCAAAGCATCAGGCAAAAGCAAGGCTCAGGCAACTTCCCCTTATATCACTACCATAACAGAAGCACTGAAGTCAGTACCCAGTCTTCATGGGAGGCTTCTGCAGTTCAAGGCAAAGCAACAGCGAGTACCTTCAGTGAAAGCTGCCTAGCTTCAGAATGACAGGAACATAAGGATTATAGCAAATTTTGTTTAAGTACACCTGAAGAAAACCAAAGTGGTAAGCCCCACGGGGCTGCCAGTGGCTTCCTATGGCCACAAAAAGCCCACAAGGTTCATTTTCCAATCAATAACGTTTAAACCATTTCCTGCACACTCTAAAATACTCATGGATTCAATGGATAGATAGAAATTAGAGAAGGTAAATAGAGGCCTCCAAGTTAGATTTTTAATCTTAAAATCTGGAATTTACAATGGGCAACCCCATGCTCCCAGCAGGTAGCAGAGAACACGCAATGCACATCACATCCACTACTGGGAAGCTGAGGAGGGGTTTTCCTGTAGCTGGCTTCTTGCATACCAAGTTCTGGCAAATGCCTACCAACTTTAATATATCTCATCGGAAATTATCATGCAAACATTGTCCTGACTGACAACTTATCTAACAGACAAATCAAAAATAAATGAGAAGAGGAGAAAAAAAATGAGTGACATGATGAGGAACCAACAATTTGTCATTTGGTATGTTTTATTAGGCAGTTTGACAAATTTCCTGCTGGATGACTGATTAGAACTTCCCTATTTTTAATCTTTAATTTATTTCATACTCAAATATGATTGTTAGCCATTAATCAATAGGGTTTAAAGTGTTCACGATTAATGGGCAATGCCTCCAGTATAAATAAGAGTTTCTGAGATGCTGGGATTTATCTGGCTCTAAAGCTTGCAGGGGTGCTCCAAGTGTTCATTCCCTAGATTCAATAAAGCGGGACCAGGAGAATTGATGAGATTCTGTACCAGTGGGATGATTAGATGAAATGGAAGCAGCTATGAAGGACCTGCAGAAGATTATGATGAAACAAGATCAAAGGGGTTAACAGGAGTCTGCTTTTCATATAAGTACTGGCAGAGATTAATTAGTCTGTGCTACAGATAAGTAGGATTCACAGCACCTCTATGGTAAAAAGAAACAAGGCAGATTAATGAAATAATCACCTTCTGCTCCATCAGGATGTAAAGAGTCAGGGCTAAAGAAGAGCTGTGAAGCTGCCAAAGGGTTAATGGGAGTCCAGCTTGCACAGCAGGCAGAGGGAACTGGGCAGGTACCGAGTTGCAGACAAGCAGCAATGAAGGGGTTAACAAAAAGCCTACACGCATTGAGATGCTAATTGTCAAGATAGCGAATTACTTGAGGAAAGTAATTTGATCATTTGAAACTCCCACAAAGGATGCCAGCCTGTGTCCACTCCATCTGTCAGGCTCCGTGAAACACAGCGAATTGAACCCCAAATCCAAATTCACATGTGATGAAGTCACTTTAATTTCCCAGCCAGCCGAGCACTGCTGCCATGCCCACTGCGCAGAGGGTAGCACTGCATTTCAACTTTTCCTCTGAAATCCAGGAGGCACAGTAACCTGTTACTTGCTGCTGCTTTTTTTTTTTTTCCTCCTCTTTCTCTCACCATTTTCTGCCTCAGTGCTACAACTGAGTCATTCTGTTGCCCATGGCTCGTGGGTATACACAGTACTCCTGCAGCGTGCTGCATTATTCCTGAGTTAATCTCTCAATGTTATTTTCAGCTAATGCAGATGTGGGGTTTGCTTACCGTCGCTTTGTAGACACTTGTCGAAAACCATTTGGAAAGCTTAACTATGCATAAATCTGCAGAGTGAATGTTTTCTTTCATTCACTTGCTCCTATTATTTGATTTCTTGTAGGCCTCTGCGGCAGAGATGGAGAAAATAAGGTAAGTGAGACAGTTTATTTACATCTCATTATAGACAAGAAATGTTCTGCTGCACAAAGGACAATACAGGCTCTTTGAAAATATTTTGCTTAATAAGACCAGAGTAAAATACCGGATTGCATGACAGTGTAAGGGAAGCTGTGTTTTAGAGACAAAAGAAAAGGAATGTGGCTATAGTAGAAAATCTGTTTTGCAGACATGTCAATTCAGAAGGGGTGTTTTATACACAAACATGTTTTATTGCCAGATGCAGAGTATATATGATTATATAAATGTTGTAGTCACTTGTCCATTTACTGCAAGAGCTTACCATTCCATTTAATGAGGAAAGTGGATCAATAATTCATGGAAAAGCTGAAGAAAATATAGGCTTGACTTCAAAGCATCTAATTACTGTGGTTTGTTTCAGTATAATGTTGTAAGATTGGTGTTCGATTTTTGTTTTCTATTGTATACCAGACAGACAAATCTCATCTCCTTCATGTCTAAAATGTTGTCATACTGTACCAGTTTCTCAGCACATCTCACTGCTTTAAGCAAAAAGAGATGGCTTTTATAAATATAAGTTTTCCATCTCATGTCCGAATGCAAGTCTGCTTTGGGGGATATTGCTTTTGTGTATGATATTAAGAAAAAAAACATTCTAGCCCTTTAAAAAATAATTTCAAATCAAATTTTGTCTATCGATTAAATCATCAAGTATTATCAACATTATTTTATTACCAAAATAAGAAGTTGAACTTTTTATTTTACCCTTAAATATGTTACGAAGCTCATTTTGATAACCCAAAACACTGGCCCTGCTCTTATTTGGTTTTATTGGACAAGTCCAAATTCCTTCCCTGAGCCCAGTGACTCAGTTTGGCTAGTGGCAGCTATTGCCCAAGCACAACTTTTTACACGCCTTGAGTTCAGAATGACTACTTCGAGTTTTCAGAAATACAGAAAAGTTCTGGAATCCTGGAAATAATTAAAAAAAAAGTGGTAATCATGAAAAAAACAGATGGTTAATGAATTCCGGGCTGGAAATAAAATTCATTCTTCTTTTGAAAAGAACAAGGAGGTTATCTCTCACAGTGGACTTGAAGACGCACAACTGAAAGTTTCTAATGTCAGCACATACTTCAGTTGTACATTTTTGTACTTTTTCATGTCACTGAAGGAGTAACTTCTGAACTGAAAGAAAAAATCCTGTGCAACATGTTGTGGTTTTGCATGTAAATAGGAACTATAATATTACAGCAGTGAGGTTTTTTTTCCTGAGTAAGGACTGAGAAAACACCTCAGTATGTGGTTCCGCATTTACTAAAAATTCTAAACAGGATCTCATACAGTATATGCACATTCAGTCATGTCAAGAATTACTCTGTTAGCAGATGCAAGCAAACACATAGATACGTGTTCCCTTGATAAGCATGTTTGCATAAACACGATACAATACCTCTAATGCTTTTCCGAGCATGCTTTGGCTTCTGCTCTTGCCACATTTGCAATATCAGGCAGCAGAGCCCAGGAGAATAAGCTCAGGAATGTAATGAAAAGAGAGAGTTTTCTATGAGAAGAGTAAATAGTCATAAAGCTCCATCTTCCTAGCACCCTAGTTTTACAGCTGTCAGACATGCAGCAGTCCTTACTTCAATACTTCCTGAGCACTTGTACAGATGGAAATCAACACCACTCCACTGAAGGAGGTGGGAGTTAATAGCTAAACTCCAACAAGAGAGGGGTCAGGCTGTGTCAGCAGCTTGTTAATGAAGTTTTCTGCTTACACTTCTTGTGTGTAAAAAATTGCTTCTGACTGAGGTTGGTCCCCATCATCCAAACTGCTGCCCAAAGAGAGCAGCAAGATGAGGTAAGGAAGCTCTAGCAGGACCTGCTCTTGTACACAAGGTCTGATTTCTGGGTGGTCCTGTGTGGAACCAGGAGTTAAACTCAATGACCCGTATGGGCCCCTATTAACTCAGGATTTTCTGTGACTGCAGAAGTTGTACTGTTCCATCCCAAACCTTGCTGGTCCACAGTTACTGTCCTGGGTGCAAACTGACAGGGCAATGGAAACAAAATCTGGAGTCATCATTTTCAATGTCTGCTAACTCACAGACCTAAGCAAATTTGATTTTCCCTAAGCCTGTCCAAGCCTGATACCCAGGTTAAGGCAGACTGCTTCATCTTTTTGCCACAGTGGCTTCAGAGAGGCCATGAGGAGAGAGGGCCTGAAATCAGGGAAGGAAAAGAATTATGAGGAAAGAGGACAGCCCAGGAGGAAAGAGGTAGCTTTTTTTTTTTGTTATAGCTAAGATGCAGAAACCAGTACAACAGTGCAGGAAGAGCCACTGACACAAAGAACATGAAGATGTCCTACTAGGCCCAGATCCTTCCCTACTCTTTCTGCAGCCAGCTGAGGATGTGCTGTCCTGCAGCAGCCAGGCACGAACTGGGTGTGAGGAAGGTACATGTGGAAGAAGGGAGCAGGAAAGGGGTCTGGAATCAGCAAAAAGATAAAAAATGAAACAAGCCAAACACCCAAAAACTATATCTGCAGGAGTCATGCAGGGTGAAAACTCCCAGAGTTAGAGAAATCTGCAGTCCACAGCTCACTTCAAGAGAAGGAAGCCTTTTAAACATAAAGAATAGGTGCAGAGAATTACACATCTCAGAGGAGCTGCTCCATGCTAGCAGCCCTTGTGAGCCCACAGGCCCAGATGTGTTACAAAGGCAGCTCTGAGTTGTCCGGTGAGCTGTGCTCCTTCTGCTGCCCAGCGCAACTGGGCCACTCCAAGGACTGGTGTTGGAGGTTGGCCAGGCCCATGAGAGACAGAGGCAAACACAGAAGACTACAAAACTGATCTACTGATCACCACCAGCAAACCTGCTGAGCCCAGGCAGCACAACAATGGTGATGTGAGTTAAGACACACAACTCAGCATTGTGTTCCTTCACACAGAATCTGGTTAGAAAGATTAAATTCATCTACTGTTAAACAGTGGTAATTCCCCTTGCAGGCCAAGGGACCCCTGCAACATACAGTATCACGTGCCGTCTTTTTCAGCCAGGTGTCCAAATCCAACAGCATGACAGGTGGAAGGAGCAGTAGGAAGCACAAGTGGTCAGTAATAAATATCTAGCTTGATATTTAAATGATATACTCTAGACGTGAAAACATGATTTTTTTGTACTGAAACCTCGACCAGAAGGATAAGTTGCTTCAATGAAGTCTTCACATGGAATAATTCTTAGCATTACAAAGTGCTTATAAAATCTCAATATACCAATATATTACACAGGAAGTAAGGCTAACTACTAATCACAAACCCCTTGGAGATTTGCACTTATGTATTTTAGCTGTGTATTGTTAAGTGGTCATTTTTAATTCTGACTACAGTCTTTTACAAACAGTTTTGTAGTCATGGTTCTTTATCGTGTTTGCAAACAAAGACTGTAAGTTTTAATTCAAGCACATTTCAAATGTACTTATACTAAGTTATTTTGACTCAGCACTGTGCTGTTTCTGGTGTGTCTCTCCAAGAGGAGCACATGCCTTCCAAGCCTCGGGCCTTGCAGACAACTTATGGTGGCTGGCACACTAAATTACAAATGCTCAGGAAACTACTCCTTCAAGACAAATTTAATTCCCTGGCATGGCTAGACACGCAAAAGGAAGATGCCTGCCAGTTCCACCGCAGTTCCAGTACGAACTCGCACAGTAACTCTTTAATTGCTTCCATTTAATCCTGCTTGAAGTAAATTTGACCTTTCAAGTGAAAGGTTGTGAAGTTTGATGTAAGAGACTTACAGACATTTTCATACAAAATTTTTGATCAGATTCACAGCCTTCAGTGCAAGAAACACTATCTCACTGCATAGGAGATACCTGTTAAGGTGATAGATATTGTTCAATAAAAGCTTCTTCTTTTTCATGAAGATGCTCCTAAAATTTAAGTGACTAATCAGAAACTCTAAAAACAATAATCTTAAGCATAATCTTTCAAGATTCACAACATGCTGAAACGTACAACTAAAGGCACATTGAACAGAACACATCACCACCACAAACTGTTAGACTCACATAATTAGCACCTACAGGAAGACAGACTTTCTTCTTCCCAGACTGCAGTGGAGCTGTGTTATCCTCCAGCTGAGGATTACTTCACCAGCACCAGTAGCGGCTCTTCAGTTATCATATATGGATCTCTGATCAAAAAGATCCAAACCTCACAAGGGACCTGTGAGGTAACATCTTTATTTCATTATAGCCCTTGTTTCTGAGCATGTGAGAGTGATCTATTTTGCACACACAGCTGGTAGTAAGTCAGCAGCTCAATCCAAGTCTCTTGGATTTTCAGACTTAAGGCTTTTCTCAAGCATGTTTGAGTTCATCTGCAGTAAGTAAGGAAAAATTACTCTTTAAAAGGAACATCAAAGGCACGTGCAGCCGTGGGGAAAAGTTTCTATGGTAGTTGAGTGGGAAAGAGAATACCTCCTTTAATGCCCACTAGATCATGCTGCCACTTGGTATAAATAAAGCCCTCTTCATATGCTAATGAACACATTGCAATTTCCTGCAATTCCCACCTTGTCCTCCCTTCTCTCAGCCCGTATCTACACTAATTTTACCATAGTTACTTAACCACAAGGAAGGGGATTTTTTTTTCTGGAAACTTACACACTTTGCTTTGTACTAGGACTTGCCTTTGCGTCCAGAGCTGCTCTGCTGAGAGCCACTGCTCACACGGAGGCAGGATGCTGCAGGACAAGAGTAAAGATGTGCAAGCAGCAGCTCCAGCATCTGCTCAGCAGTGTCTGTGGACTCCAGCCTATGCTGGGGCTTGGAACTTCAGCTGAGGATGCAGGCAAAGAGATGGCACATGGAAAGCTCAGAATAAATAGAGCATAGGGAAATGCTGGCATGAAAAGGCTGTGAGTTTAGGGTCATTAGAGGTTACGATAGAAGAGTCAGACAGCTAAGTGACTGTTAGGTCCATTTTGAAATACAGAAGGGAAAATATAGAAAGAGAGCTGACTACTTGCAGTCAAACAGGTGAAGCTGTTTTTCATTTTTCTCTGCTCAGCAAGATGATTCCATCTCCCAGGCAGTCCCAAAAGCAGTGAGCCCTGCAGGGTTGTTTGCAGCATATCTGCTTTGCTCACCCTGCCATCCAAGATGGTAAATGCAGCACAGCTGAACTGCACATCTCTCTCCCTCAGAGACCACAACAAGCTTTAAGTCTGGTGACTGCCAACCACAGCAGTGGGAGCAATGGGTACTCAAGAAGCCATAACATTGGAGTTGGGATCAGCTGGAGTGCAGAACCACCAGATCTAGGAGTATTTATTAGTACTGTCATCGGTACAATATGCTTGTGTAGTTTATATTGGAGTCCAATCCATTTTCACAACTGCTGTTATATGTGCTAATCAGTCAAACAAATACAACTTCAACTTAGGCAATGGAGTTTCTGTTGCCCTACAGCCCCGTGCCCTAAGTCTCTATCTGTTGCTTAGAAAAATGATCTAAAAGGCAGGTGTTTTGATATGGAAGGTATAATCTCCAGTCACATGCTGTAACAAGTGTTGTGTTATATCTTTTAGCTCTAGGTAAATATTCGGTAGAGTGGAAGTACCCAGCAAACAAGAAACATGACAGGAAAAGAGAGCAGAATAGATTCAAACTGAAGGAAACCAGGTACAGCAGAGGAAAGTGGCCTGCAGGGACAAGTGGGAGCTGAGCAAACATCAGAAGAGACTGAGGAAGTAGGTAGGAGGAGATGAGCCATGCCATCAAACTGGGAGCTGCAGTGAGTCATGGGGGAGAGGCTGGACCTAGGTGATACCAGGCTTACAAATAACGCTCTGCCTACCCCCTTCTTGTAAGGCAAAGTGCAGCACTGAGCAATACTGTGAGTACTCAGGAGGGAAAAAAAAAAAAGGAGAGGGTAATTTGACAATATTTATGAAAAAAAGTCTATTATAGTGTTCATGATTAGTTCAAATTTGTGACACAGAGATTAGAGCTTCCAGAACACATTTTCTCAAAAAATGCAATGATCCTTGATTGTCAGAAAAATCAAAGGTGGGAAAATTGGATGCTCTCCACATTCTCTTTATTGCTAATAGCAACTAGACTTCAGTTTATGTAAGCACTCGGACTGAAGCTACCAGGGAAGTGTTCTGAATAGCAAGAGCAGGAACTCACGCAGTTAAGAGAGATGATGACTGCAGCAGTAACAAAACAATTTCACAAGCTGAAGACTATGCAGGCTTCTAAGCTGCAAACCAAAGGGTTCAAGAGCAGTATAGTTTGTGAACCACACCTGAGTGTGGCAAAATCAAGTACAATTTCAATGCTTGCTGCTGCCACAGGCTAATGAGAGGACAGAGGAGATAACTTGCCTGCAACATTTCTCTACAGGCTCTTGCAACTGCTGCTAGCATGGCTCAGGCAATTTAATTTACCAATCAATTCTTTGTTTACACACAAGTGATTTGCAAATACATTCAAATAAAAACTCTACCAGCAGATTTAGTTCAATATTCTTTAAAAATCAAAATCATCTGAAGTATATGAAAAACATTGAGCTTATCACATTAAAAAAAATTTAAGTAAAAATCTAAGGGTCTGAATTGTCTTAGTGACAACCTTAGCTAGAATTACAATGTGCTCAAACACAGACAGTGAGCAGTAATTGTATTTTTATGAACTAATGAATAAGAGGGTTGTATAAGTTTATAGAACTTTCAAGTAGGTGGATCATGAGTGCCTGCTGGTCCTTGCTAGATTCTCTCATGTGTGACCATTCTGCTACTTGTGTGAACCACACAACTCCTGTTATTCAGCTCTTCCAGAAAGAAGACCTACCTCATTGAAAAGTGCAGTCTCTGCTCATTGGTTCATTTTATTAACATGTATATACAGAGCCAGAAACATTGCATATGTGTATATTGTCTCTCAGAGCATAACTTTCTTCCTTGTGCAGTCACAAAGCTCTGAGAAGCATAGAGCTATCTGGCTTACTTCCTGAACTTGCCCAACCATCCCCATATCAGCAAAACACTAACCTTCAAGAGAACATTCACACATGCCTCAAACAGCAGACTTGCATCTAGGAGAGCAAACATCGTTACAGAGTAGTACAGAGGAACACTACAATAGCTAATTTAGCTGTGTGACATGCAAGAACATCATGACTACACAAATTACATTTAGGCTAAGTAGAGCAAAATGCAAGTTTTGACAGCCTCATGTCAATTTCACATATCTTTAAATGAGAGAGGATGCAGAGGAGGAAGAAAAGAAGAAGAAAAGAGGAGATTCAAACTTCTTCTGGAAGTCACTGAGCTCCTCATGGAGCTCCTCGTTGTGCTAGAAAGACCCTCACATTCACAAGAGGCTTTCATGACTCCAAAGAGCCATCCTCTCATGCAAGATTAAGTTTCCCGTCTATGTCAAGGCGAAGGACCTTAATTCTGAAGTGTCTGTCCAAATCAAGTCAAAGAGATGCTCTCATTGTACACATTTCTGTTAGCTTTAGCTGCCATTTAGACAAAGAGATCAGTTTAAGGAGCTGCTCTATTATTAAGGCCTTCTGAGAGCTACACTGGAATTTCCAACAGCAAATGGCAACTTGATTTTTTTCCCCCCTCAGCCATCTCCCTACAGCTCATTCTTACAATAGGCAATCTGAAGAGATAAGCAAACAGCAGTCTCCTTTTCTGTGCATTTCTTTTTATGAAGTGCTAAATCTCTGTGTTGCCATTTACTCCAAGATTCTGGCTTAGCTAAGGTACTGCACAAAGTGACATGGATTTCAATGGTCTGCCTGTAGAGACTAGTCTACAAATAGAAAAAGAAACCGTCTGTGTGGCTGTAAAATTGGTCTTACTGCCAAGTCCTATAGATGCAGGTGCTTGAAATGACATTTCTGTAGCAGCAAATGCATGACAAATGACTTTACGCTCATGCATTTAGCTAAATTTGTATTTGCTGGGTCACCTGTCCTTTCCTCTTGGTATGAAGCCTATCTCTATCCTGTAACAAGGAAATAGTGTTACCAAGGAGTTAATTAGGAGCAGTTCAGGCTGATTGTACCAAATACATTCCAAGATTTAATACAGATCCATGAGCATTGAAATATATGTTTTGCAGTCTGGCCCACTATTCTTAACAGCTCAACAGGGAACTAGTAACAAAGTATATTCACGGACAGAGTCATATTCTTTATGATGGTGAAAGTGCTGTTTTCTGTAGAGAAACACAGCTTTTAGACTGCAGACATACAATCTGTAGCAATGGAACAGTTATATTTGAATTTAGAATAAATTGTATGCTTAGTTTTGACTCTCAGCTTGTGAATAGCAACAACACATCTACATTTTGATTCCTATTGGTGCAATACCAACAATTAAAGAGTGACAGATCAAGTGAGAGTCAGATACTCGGAATGAATGAGACATCCAGAAAACTAGTCTAAAGCAATGCAAGTAGAGTGGAGAAAGCCAGAGTAGCAATGATATTTGAGTAAGCTTTGCAGAGAGGATTAGTATAACTTAACACAGGAAAATATAATCATCCCAGTTGAGAGGGGAAAAAAAAGAAATCGGATCTTGTTTTATTTATTCACAAGATGCAGTCAGTTTGTGTCTCATATCAACTGTGTGCTATTAAGCTTTTGCTACTGGAGGAACCAACAGCAGAAAATTTCTAGCTATTTTAGGAGATGCGCAGTCCTCCCCAGTCCCACATGAAGGAATGGCCAAACTCAACAGCCCTGGTTTTTCCAAGAGAAAAGTTAATTAGCCCTTTCTGCAACTGATGAGGTAGCTCTGGCAACAGACTGTATGGGCAGGAAAGGAAGGAAATGAGTCATAGATAGAAAAGAATGGTGTGAGTTTCTTTGGGCCAAGTTTGGCTGACCTATACTGTTGAGTAACAAAGTAATTCCTCCTTTCCTATTCCTTCCTCAGCCTACACCACAAACTAAAACTTGCAAGAAGTTTTCTGTTTCCTGAGAAATTAAAAGCATATGCAATTGTACTACAAAGCAGGTAGTCTGCTAACAGATGTCACATCAGGAGAGAAAACTGTCTTGTCTACTGCATATGATATAAGTATTTTAGATAACAGATGACTTTTTTTTCCCACCTTGACAAAGTTGCTGATGCAGATTTTTACAGCAACTGTAGTCTTGAACTTGCTTTCCTTTAGTCGTGCTACACTTTATGATTTGACACAGCCTCAGTAGATTCAGTTACAAGAACTGATGGGTTTCACATGCTATAAGCTACTGGAAGTTTTCCTTTACAAACCAGGAGTGAATATCATCTAGATTAGAAAAAAAAACGAACTTTCAGATGCCCTGTTAATTCCATGGTGCACTTGGAGTCATTTGAGAGAAACAGCGCTACCACAGATGTTTTTTCTTGATAGGTTTTGCTTTGAAGAGATTTATTCTAGTCTAAAAAATGTTTTCTTACTTAGTTAAAGCCTTCTCATGGTCCACTGTATAAAAACAATTTATGTAGTTCACTCTAAAAGTAGTGCCTCCTATTTATTTCTATGGAAACTCCAATAAAGAGCACAATAACACTTCTTGATAGAGCAAATTCTCAGCTACAAAACATGCTTTTTTTCAACACAGTCACTACCATTTGCTTTACATTTTTCACCAGCAATGAACAAAAGCCTGCAAGTAACAATCTATGTGGCCATCCAGAACATGGCTTGCCTTTCACATCGCTGAAACACACCATTCACCACTTCTCTGTGCTACATCAACTGTTTGGTCTCCATAAGTGTTCAGCAGACACTGAAGAATGTCAATGGGTGTAATTTTTCTTCATGGAAGAATTCAGTGATACACCTTTGCTTCACACACTCTGCCATATCAGACAACATTTTGTCAGACTGCCCCTCTGCTGCCATCTGTTGCACAGTGACAAAATGTAATGGGATATTGACAGGAAGAATCAACCTCTACTGCCATATCACCAATATCCACCTCTGACATCCTGGGCCAACATCTTAAAATAGGAGGTATTACTTTAAGAAGAGCCCTCTTATTACAACCTAGGAACACATAGTAAACAAGTAACAACAGCTGCATGTTACTTGGATTCAAGGAATATAGTAGGTTCCAGTTATAGCTCCAACAGTAGAATTCTAATTAATGCTTTACTGGTAATACCATGCAGATTGGGCTGCTCTCCTTGCCACTTTGCTGTTGCTTTGCATGCTCATCTCCATCCCCCAAAGGGCTCTCCAATTTATACTGCACAGTAAATACAAAGTTTACTGGGATTTTCATTTTAAGGTTCCTATAGCTCTGAACTACTAATTATCACAGCACACAGAGCTGACAGTTCTGCTTAAATTGCCAGCGTGGATTTGTAGACTATCCCATCTCCTTATTCATCATCTCTATATACACAACACTGGGAAAGCATCTTAAGATATAAATAGACATGGAGATAGTTGCATGCTGAATTCTAAGTAACTGGATGAATCCATTACTGCATCCTTGGAGGACTCCAATTTTTCCCAGAACTACAACTCCTTTTTGAGCGTTATCTACCTCATTACGCATAGATTAGTTACATTATGTTACTGGTTTGCACAGACCACACAGTAGCTGAGAACTACAGTTTTGCAGAGAGATTAATGAAAGAAACTCGTGAAAGGAACATACTCTCTCATCAGAAACCTGTGTTATCTGTGCATTTTCCACATTCACATGAAGAACAAAGCACTTGCATAATACTCCTTTCATTCATATCTAGGATGCTGCCTGATAGAATTCTGCATGAAATGGAACCACCATTGGCATACACCTGCAGCATGGATTCAACATGCAAAACTCTTAAACTATTTAATGTCTTCCAAATCCAACTAGAAATTGCTTCCTTACCTTCTTATTATGAGCCAGTAAACTGTAGACCAGTTAACGACAACTTCCACAAAACATTAAGAGCAGAATCAGGAAAATCAACAAAAGCCATTATCCCTTTACAAGTGGCAGTTCTTTCACAGAAAGCTATTAGCTGCATTTTCTATTCTTACCCTGACTATTTTTTCAGCATTAGAAATTAGGGCATTGGCTTGCAGAGTCGTGCCCTGCTTGCTGAAATTAAGTGCAATTATGTAACGGAAAAAGGAAATATAACAGGTCAGAGATTGTGCATCTGCTGAAATTCAGGTGGTGGAGGCATTGCCACTACTGTGTTGAAAACATGGAGCAAGGTCTCAAGTGTTGAAGGATCTGATATTCTTGTTCTGTGGACACGTGTAACAGCCACAGCCATTAGGATTCTCTCTGGAGCACTGTCAATGTTCCAAGGACTTTTATTTATTTATTTTCAAAAGCACTGTGTAAATCACAAAACAAAACTTTCATCTCCCCAGGGGAACACTTACCATCCTTTCTAGAGTAATGAAGAGTTTCAGCAGGAGATTGGCAATCCTTCATGGGCAATGTGCCAAACTGTATTTTTTTATTCCTAATTTAGATCTTAACATGTTAGTAGACAACACTGAAGAGCTGGAGACACAGATGCTTACCTCAAGATGCTGTGGATCCCAAATCTACAGGGTTGGGTCCTCTGCTGACACTAGACTTGCAGAAATCCCAACATCTGCATACCTCTGGGAGCAACTTCGAAGTTTTATAAATGCAGATTGTTGCTTTTGCCTTCATCCTCCAATTCTTTCTTTGCTCTTTCTGCATCATTTGACATTTTACCATACTTCTGTATTAACCACCAAAAATCTGATATGGGAGCATGACTTCAAACTTGTATTTACAAGAGTAAAGATACAGTGACATATGGACCACCAGCTGGCAAGAAGTAGGAATGGTACTTTGTAGAGTTTGAGTCACTAAGTAAATTAAAGAAAAAAAGTCCATCTTTGTTACAGTCATTATGCTGCAGAGAGAAAAGCAGCTTGTCTTCTTAAAACTGAAGCTGTTTGAAAGGACAACTGCAACAAGGCCACTACCCAGGAAATGTGAAATCTGGATGTGTTAAACTACAAGCTAAACTATTATAAGAAGTATATGCAAGCAAGCTATTTCCTGCTAACTCTGTGAGGAATAGTACCACAAAGGCAGTAGTGGGAGACAGAAAGAGAAAAAAAGAAAGTAAAAGATGACAGTCTGTTCCTTTTAAATAGGACTAAGAATCACTTTGAGCTTCAGGGTGACACTAGTAGAAGTTTCTTTTTATTGAGGTCATGTCCACCTACACAAGTTTAAAAGTTTCCAGCTTTTCGCACCCACACCTCTCTGTGGCCTTATGCCTTTTCCACAGGCATTTGCCACCCCTTCACCTTCTGGAGGGATCCTCCTTGTCCTCCATCAGAAGAGGATGACGACCACCCCTCCTCCTCCTCCTCCAATGCTGACTTAGATCCGCAGACTGTCAGCTAAGTACATTTCCCACCCCAGCAACTGTCAGGAGATTAATACCCTATTTAACTACCCAATATCAAGTCCTCCCAGGAAGTAGTTCATTCTTCCTCATCCTAATTTCTACCCTCAAACTGTTATTTCTCACCATCATTACTCCAGGAACAGATGAAAACTTCCATCCTCCGTTCATGAAGTTATAACAAAAATTTGTTTTCAAACTTAAGAGACCATTCTCTTCAAATCCTGGCCCATTTTACCAATCTTCTCTCTTTGCCTGTTTCCCTAAAAGGGTCAAAAAGACAAAAACTGGCATCTCAAGGACAGTTCTGTGGCCCCAGCCTACAGCGCAGCTGCCAAACAGAAGCTGTCTTTCAGTAAGTGGGACCCTTTTTAGTGAAAGTAGTACACAAGAAAAATAAAAATATTTGGCAAAGGGAAAAATTCTTAGGTTTTTTTTTTTTTTTTTTTAAAAACAGGGAACAGAGGTATCGAAAGAAAGGCCTGTTCCTACAAAAAAACAGAACGTTGTCTGGGGACTATTAAATAACAATATAACTAATTACCAAGATAATTATCTTCATGCTGGAGCACCAAACAGCTGAAACACAGAAGCTGCTGAGAGCACTTACTATAGTAAATTACTGAAATACTTCTCATGGCTTATTTTGCAGAATTAGTGCACTAAAAGAAGTATGCTGCATTATTTCTCTATTGACTTTTCACACGTGATTATTTATTATTAGATTCCTAAATACAAATCAGGCAGGAATGTCAAGCTGATAATGATTACTCAGTTGCCTCATCAGCTGTAGTGTTGTCTGCACTGTATAGGTAGGGACATTGCTTACCTGCACAACGAGGCATGTAGGTGATCAATAAAGTACTTAAATAGCTATCCAAAACAAAACAAAAAAACAACCCTGGGTCAGCATGCAAAGCATTAGATACATAAATGGGGGTGAAAAAAATGCAAAACTGGAGTCATAATGCAAAAGAAATATGAAGCTTGCCTTCCTTGCCCACCCCTCGCTGAACAAAGACAGAAGCATCAGAGAAATTTCAGAGAAATCTGAAATCATTACTTTCTGCCTCTGCACTGTGTAGGTTTGTTTGGTCAGCGAGAGAATATTTTCGGTTTCTAGATGTCAACTAAACCCTCCTCAACCCTCCATGTCTACTGCAAGCCTGCATGTCTTCTTCTTTAAGACAAGACTTTAATGGTTAAGTGACTTCTGTAAGATCTTTGAGGGGCCCCTCGCAAAGCTAGGAGACTACATGTAAATTATGTGCCTTAACACAGAGAGGGCAGAAAACAAAATCTTTGCCCCAGTAGCAAAATACCTGTTTCTGAAATGAGTAGTTTCATTTGGTCAAGGAGGGTCAAGTTCCAAAGAAAAACATCCCTCAGCCAAATCAAATCTCTCATGGCACTGCTCACTTCTTTACTGCCTGACACAGGATTTCAAAATGGATTTGTGACAGAGTCTTTCTCCTCACCACTATTTCTTCTCAACAGCATGGTAGCATAGATCTATTATGAGGAGGGATCCAGATACACAGACTTGTCCTTAGTGTGGCCCTGAGTATAAATAAACCCCACAAAAATCAGTGCTACTTACTACGCAGGTAAAGGCTCTTAATATCACTCTGGGGAGACTGGATAAGCATCACCATATATGTTCTTGCTAGTAAAGTATGACCAGTAGTTTTAAAGAGCTAGATCTACCAGCATGAGCAGACTCGACTGCATTCAGATCCAAACAGTTATTGCAGTTTCTACAGGTAAAGTCTTAATTTATTCTGATGTTTCCAGCCCGTGTGGAAAAAAATATTTAATATATTTTTAAAAATATTAAATAATTTTTTAAAATTATTTTTTTAAAATTAAAAAATTAAAAAATTAAAAAAATATTTTATTAAAAAATAAGTAATAAGGAATGTAAAACATCACGAGATAAAGGCAATTAGCATGACTCCAGCTTCAACAGTGCTCCCACTGTACTATTTCTGCGTTCTTTCCAGTTTATGGTAACTGTTGTTTTGTAGTATCACAGTATTAGGGCCTGTGCCCTCGACCTCTCCATCTTGTATGGGCAGCACCAGGAGAATTTTCTTTTGATCTATTCTTCTAATAGCTTCAGCGATGTCAGAATATTAGAGCTACTCATTATCTAAGGGCTGTGCAAATTCACATTAAATGAAAAATGTAACTTTTCAGTCATTAATGCACTGAAAGAAATTGTAGTTAAAGGAGAAGATGGATTGGTTGAAAGCTTATTCATTACATTAAGAAATAAAATATCAGTGACAGAAGCTAGGTGAAACAGGCAGCCAAAGAAATCAAAAGAAAGATTGAAATATCAATCAAAGACTTTCAAATCTTTTTCTTTTGGTACCAGCCACTAAAGGATAGATTTTGAGGGACATAACAAAAGAGATTCCTACAATGAGGGAAAAATTTAGGGCATTTCTCTTGCCCAGTAGATGACAGTGAGGTGTGCTGTACCCAGGCAGCAGGAGTGCAGCAACAGGCGTTTGTTGATGCTGTAGGGTACAACATCTCAACTCCTTGCAGATCAGAATGGCAAAGGTTAAAGAAACCAAGAGGGCTGTTTAGTAAAAATGAACTTTGGACACAGGCTGGAAACATATTTAGAAGAAAATCCTTGGAAACTTGCAAGTTTTAGAAATTGACTTCACCTCTCAAAACCACAGAAATGCAAATAGATCCTGCGAAAAGAGGGGATTCAAGGTCAGAATGACTGTATGTGTGTAACCTTTAACATTTTTTGAGACTCACACCCATGTGATTAAAAGGAGGTGACAAATCACTTTCCCCAGTTTAAAGGACAACCTGAATTAAGCATAGAGAACTGTCAGGCTCCTCCACATAGTGGTTATACAACTCAAACAGAGCAGGTGAAGGTGGGACCCTGGAGTTCATTGATTAGTTCTATACCAGATGAAAACTCTGATGTGCAGAACAGTCATTGCATAATGAGTTAATAATTGCTATTTGATGCTATGTAATTAAAAGCTAGCAAGTTTTTTAGATCAACATGGTATTACATTTCTTTCTGTGTAGTTCTTAAAATTTAAAGTTGTTTTCTGTGATTCAGAAAGAAACCATGTGTTTTACTTTGACATTTTTGATCTGTGTCTTTTGTCCCCATTTGTCCTCATTCTCAGGAGTATTGTTTGAACTTCAGTTTCTACATTATATTCTGCATTCTCAATATGGAATTCCCATATTTAGGTACTATGATTGTTCAAAAGACTCTCCAGCTGGGTAGCAAGACTATTTGAGTGATAATACAGTGATTGTAAAGAATGGGACATCAGTTCCCATTTTAGAACATAAATCTTGGCAAGTTTGAATGGAGTATATTCAAGTGGGAACAAATGGACATTTTAAGCATGTAATTTAAAACAAAACATTCAGCACTTACATGAATAAGCTCAGCAACTGCAGCTCCCCTAGACCAGTATCAAAGAGCCTATGGAGGACAATTCCAAGCTCATAGTTATCAGATCTGGTATGCTTGTGGGATGCCTGGAGTTCAGCAACAGTGATCCTGCACTCCTGGTCCCCTTTCTTCATTTTCAGATTTATAAGATATCCACCTTCCTTTCTAGCTTCTTGTGGTTTCTGTGAAGGAACCAGTCCTAATGCTGCATCTATTCAGCATTGGGCTTAGGTGCATTGTAAATGTGTGCATATGCTTACACAGACAGCCATTTCCAACCACCACTGGAGTCTAAAATGTACCTTTAAGAGTTTTCCTAAAAAATAATGCTAAGCCAGGAAGCCTTATTTTTCCACTTGAGAAAGAAACAATACGAAAGCAAAATAAATAGAAAAAACACCACACTCTAGCTATGTGGGTTTGAAGAAAGTAATCTGTAGATCAGAGTGCTTTTCCTCACAAGCGAGCACCTTGTTTGCTGGTGGCATTTTGCTTTAGCTGAGAAAGCATCATGCATCCAATTAAAAAGATATTGAAGGAGACGAGATTGGAATGAGTGTATGCTGCAGCTGCCCTAAGTTAGCTAAAAAGCACACAGCTGGGAGAAATGCTGTTGTCTTGACCACTCCTGAAGTCATAGCCATGTCGATACTATAACAGCATAAGAACAAGCCAAGATTTTACTGCTGGGTGTGGAGCACAAGTCTTATGAGGAGCAGCTGAAGGAACTGGGATTGTTTAGTCTGGAGAAGAGGAGGCTCAGGGGAGACCTTATTGCTCTCTATAACTACCTGAAAGGAGGCTGTGGCGAGGTGAGCATCTGCCTCTTCTCCCAGTAACTAGTGATAGGACTAGAGGGAATGGCCTCAAGTTTGCCCAAGGGGAAATTCAGGTTGGATATTAGGAAAAATTTCCTCTCCAAAAGAGTTGTCAAGCACTGTAATGGATTGCCCAGGGAGATGATGGAGTCACCATCCCCGGAAGCATTCAAGGAACATTTAGATGTTGTACAGAGGGTCATGGTTTAGTGGGGAAATGTTGGTGGACAGCTGGACTGGATGATCTTGGAGATCTTTTCCAACTTTGGCAGTTCTGTGGCTCCACAATGTGCTTTCTCCTTACCAGAGTATCTATTTTGAAAACCATGAAGAAGTTTTCCATTAACCTAAGAAATAGGGATGGTCAGCCTTTCACCATGTATCAGCCAAACTCACTTCAAGGCATTAAAAAGACAAGCATGCAGGGATTTCTTTTCAGTTCTCTTTCCAGTGGCGCTCTCATCAATGCTCGTGCTACTGGATCCCAGCACCTCTACCTCTTTCACAAAAATGGGACCATGGTTATGATGTCCCATGGTAGAAAAATCCACCATTCAACTCTCAGTGGATGAAAGAAGCTGCAGGCCTGGCCAAAACTAATCAGATCGACAGAGGAGAAAAGCAAGAAGCAGGCTAAAAGCCACGTAAATTGTTCTATAAGGCTGGGTCTACTCACTGAGTCATTGGGAGGGCACATCTACCTCTCAAGTATAATCAAGAATTGAAGTTTGACAAAACTTCCCACTAGAAATTGCAAAGGAATCCTGAAAGTCTGCCATTCTGTAACACATTCTGTGTTTCACTGTAATCCTGCCCTCCCTTTACTTGTTGAGAATAAGTACAAGTGAAAACTTACGTTGTAGGATCATTCATTTTTGTGGGGTCTTTGTGTTTGTTTTTTTTTTTAAACTAAATATAGTATTATATAGCATTTTTCTTGGTGCGTGTTTCAGTCACCTTTGACAATGGCCTGAAACTAGATCACAGGGGAGAGGAAGGGTGATGCAGATTGCCCAGAGAGGTTTTGAAACTTCTGTCCTTGAAGATACTCAACATTTTACTGAACGAACCTCTGAGCATCCTGGTCTGTTCGAATCTGCTTTGAGTGAGAGGTTGGATTTCATGATATCCAGTCACCTTCCAGTCTAATTTATTCTGTGATTCCTATCGTCCAGATCCTTCGCAAAGTGGAATACTCTTTGGCAGAGTTGGAGTTTGAAGGACAACACCTGTATAAACTGAAATGTATTTCATTTCAATAGATTATTTGTTTCAAAAACACGATTAGATTTAAGGACATTATATATTTACTTTCTTCTCACTCCTACACCTTCTCCAGAAGATGTCATCTAGCAGAATAGTTTCTGATGAAATCAAGCTCAAAGAGTTAGTTGCAAAAATGCATGACTATATTTCACTGAAAGAAAAGCATTTGCCAACAGTGCTTCTATCAGGAAGATAACTGTTGCAAGCTCCGTTTTCCCCACTATGAAGTTGAAGTTGTGAGCAGAAGCAAACATGCACTTTTCACAAGTAGATATACTCAATATATTTGTACTAGATCAGGTAGGTGACTATTCCATACCTGCACATACCAGCATTAGGTTTTTGTGTAAGAACGTAGATAAGAGCCAGTGTATGAACCTGATGAGTAAATATCAAAAAACCTATAAAAAGTTTTCTTTCCTGAAAATATCAGAATGTGGGTTGCTTAACAAAAAGCAATCATATTGAGTTAGAACACAGTGAACTGTGTTCTGTTTGGTTATACGTTTGCAGAACATCCAGCACTTCAGTTACCATGCTGTTGAGTAAGGAGCGCCATATAAGATTCATGGGGAGAGCAAACAGCTTCTGGCCAGTATTCTCCCTCCCCTCCCCAGTTGTTTAGAGCAAGAAGCAGTAGAAAGGTCTGATGGATACTGTGGGCAGCATCCTCTCAGAGCAGGAGTACTCTGCAAAAGAATTTGCTGATCCTAAGAGAACCTTCATATCTGGGACAAATTAAATAACAGAATGTCATCAGAAGTCTCAGACAGGTCTTTTCCAGCACCGTAGGAAACCAAGTTGAAAGGGGCAAATACATGTATGTATTATTTTGTTTAGTCTGTCTTACACTGGTGATGAGTTTAGAAAAATTTAGAACACCTTTATGAATCTTTTCTTGATATTACCAGTTTAGACAAAAATTACAAAGGGACAACAACTGCACTTAAGGAAAGAAAGTGCCTAGGACTACTACATGGATTAGAGGTCAGCATATATTCAAGATATGAGAGTATATTATCTAACCCAAAACAATGAACACTTCTTCAGTTCCCCTTACTCCTGCTAAGCCGAATGCCCCATCTCATCCTCAAGGCCACCATCTCTCCCAGTCCATTCCCAGCAAACACTCCCTTCCTTGGAACATTCATTTCCTCAGGATGTGCCTACTTGGGAGAGAAAGAAATCCCATTTGAGAGTTATTGCCCAGGGGGAAGGTTTTTTCCCAGCTGCCAGGCATGTTCATTTTGTAACTGTTCCCAAAGAGCTAGGCTCCACATTTACCATGAACAAGCCCCTTCTCAGTCAGCAAATGGAACAGACTTGTAGAAGTTGCTTGTACACCCTGATTTATTTTATACATCTCAGTCCATTACATGCCATTAAATGCTCACTGAAATGGTAGCTTGTACTGAATTGCATGGAATGATTTTTATTGAATATAATTACTCAACAGGAAGCAGTGAACATAATTAATCTTAGTGCAAAACTCCATTTTAACTTGGTTGATCTAGTACTTCAGAATGTAGTTACTCTTCGATTAATTTCTGCCCTTTCATTTATGGAAGTGGATAGCCTGTATTTTCTCCAATTAGTTAAATAAACATTAAACACGCCTAAGCACCAAATCTGAAATTGTCTAAATGTAGCTGTAATAGGTATGCTGCAAGTGCATAGATTAGCTACAGCTCAAAGCTAGGGGGAAAATTAATTGAAGTCTGACTTGCTGTTGTATAAAATTGTTTTTTGCTTGGAACTGAGCTTTGACTTTCCTCATTCTAACACAGAGATCTTTTCCAATCACTTCTGCTCGCACTGCTAAGGCACTGCCATTACTAATAATAGAGAGAAGACTGTCATATTTTACAACAGGCCTGCAAATAGTATGGTTCATGGTATAGTTCTTAAGCACCTGATGCTGCAAAACAAAATAATGATTAAAAAAAAAAAGAAAAGAAAAAACCTACCAAGCTGATCCAGTACACCCAGCAGCTTATTAACAGTAGTATGCAATGCTTCTTTGAGTCTAGAATTGCTCAGAGCACTTCGCTTTTTTTTTGTTGTCCACACGTGCAAGCAAGCAGCACATCAAGGCTATAAGCATCCTCCACAAAACAGAAAAAAATTTAACATGCAAGACTAGATGCACTGTCCAGTCAACAGGTCTTTCTGTATAGCGTAATCGGCATTTCCATCACTGCTCCCTCTTACCCTAGATTTTTCCACACATTTCTGCTTATAAAAGCACCATTTCAGAAAGTCAGAAGCTTCAATCTCTTCCTAAGGAAAATTTTCCAGTAGCATATATTGATTTGTTTTTGTGAGAAAATCTTAAAAATTCCTGCTCACATCTCTGTAACTCCAGTCAGCACACCTGCAACACAGCCTGAAATAAGCCTTCAGTCTGAATTTCATTCCTGAAGATTTCTGTTCACTCTGACCTCACAAAATCCAAAAACACCATTTCCCCTATGTACAAAGGAAAGGTTTTCTGTCTGAACATCTCTGTACTGGATTCATACTACAAGAGGAAAGAAGGTTACTTGTTGGTAGCTCTGTACACCTGGAAGAGCACTGAGCACGCTGCTGAAAATAAGCCATAGTGAATTTCAGAGAGCAGCCTGAAAATAACTGGCACTGAAGGGAAGGAAAGTGGTGCCTCTGAGTCTAGCAGTTTATAGGACCACTCAAAATAAAACAAGTACAGCCAAAGGCTGCCAGAGTTTTGAACCTGTCCTGGAGGACCTCACTCAACCAGTGAAGCCAGAGGACTTCATACTAACAGAGGTCACACCTTATTTTGGGTAGCTCATGAGAATACATCACAAGATTAAAGCTTTTTCATAGGAGTGGGAGGGATTAAGTCATCGAGAAAGCACCTGCAAGACAGGAAAAAAAAAATTAAGAATCTCAGTCTCCCCTTGTCAGCTCCTCAGCTGAGATGTATTACTTGAACAAAAAATAGTTGCATCCTGTGCTACAAATGAAACATGAAAAGCCTTCTGGTGATTTGATGTTGAAATGTATATGTATAAATATATATATGTTTTTGCTATAGCACAGGCCTCTTCATTGGGAGTGCCTTAGTTTAAACCAAGGGATGATCTCTTCCGCAGGGAACACACAGCCTTGTTGTGCAGGGAATGCATTTCTGTTTGAGGGGAATTATTTCTGATTTTGCTTTAATGCCAGCTTCCAATGCCCACCTGCAGCACATGGAAAAACCAGACACCTGGGGAAAAGGGCACACCAGCAGCACACAGGCAACCAAGGAGAGCCTATCTCCCATCAGCTTGGCACTAGACTTCCAGTTCAGGTCTCTTTGCCTCCGTTCTCTCATCCTCACTAGGAGATACGGTACATTTAAAAACCTCATTGTGTTGTTACTGCAGTGATGAAAGCACTCTGAAGCTGGGAGCAGTAAACAAACATTGCATCATTCCATTTGTAAAGCACAAGAAGGGTGCTGGCAACTGAAATGTTAAAAACTACTAAATTAACTATGACATTATTAAAGTTATAGAGCTGCTTTAGAGTAAACAACAAACACCCAGAGTTCAAACAGAAGAGATCAGTCTTCAGGGTAGTAACAGAGCAAAAGTGCTCTTCATCTCACATATCTCCTGGACAGATCTCCCCCACAACAGTCCAGATATGCTCAGTCACCTACAACCCCTACTAGGTGTTAGGGTGCTCTTACATTTTGCTCAGCTGGACTTCTGCCATTCCTGGAACCAAGTGTCATGAATCAATAGATACAGTTGACTTAAACCAATACTACTAGCACTAGAACAAAGAAGATAAGGTCAGACTTCAAGGACCCCCACTGCCTGGAGATTTCTTGTTAGATCTCATTTATTCCCATCCCGTTTTTTTGGTTACCTTCTCTCACCCTCCTCAGTCTTGTTATCTGTAAGTAGGTAAGAGATTATGGATGAAAACAGAAGCAAAGATAAACATTTAAAACCTAGGTACAGCACAGGCATAAAAAGAAGCAAGCATGAACTGAGAAGGCATGCATTTAGTCTTGCAATTAAAATACAATTTGTAATGATGGAAGTGGAGCTAAAGACTAAAATGAAATTCATTTTAGGAAAAATCCTGATCAGGTGATTAAATGGATTATATAACATGATAGCAAGGAACAAGATCTACTTATTTCAGTCTTTTATTACTGTAAAATTTGTGAAACCTTGTTTAGGTATTTCTTTGTGCCTCATCTTCTGTTTAGATTTCATCTCTTTAAATTTTAAGGCTAGTTGAGAAGCTTAAGGTAGAGAAAAAGATCATATATAATGTACAGGAGGGCAGAGAACCTACTGTAGATGAAGACAAACTATATATATAACCCATAGTCTATTCACTTTGCACATTAAAAGGCAGATCCAACACTCCTTCAAGCTGGATCTTTCTTTACCACTGAAGGGTAGGAAGGAAGGAAATTAGGGCAATAAGTCATTAACCTGTATGACTAGCAGCAGAACCCATGCAATTTTATACAGAGTGTCAATTTTGTTGCTGTGCCTCATCCATGCAAAACCATGAGTCAGAAGATGCCCATAGTTCAGCAACCTGAAATCTGCCTTCCTTACATTGGTTCTGTATTCCCACAGCCTTATGTTCATCAAGATACTGGAGACCAGAAAAGTGAAGTGCCTCACTTGTATTCTGCAAATACTGCCTGTGGTATCATAGCTGTCTCCTGAACTTCAAGAACAAAGCCCACTTTTCCACATAATAATGGCAAAACACCCATAACCTGCTGCTTAGTGATTATGAAACACTCCTTTTCTTGAAAAAAAAAAAAAAAAAAAAATGGAACACACCATACAGTATTCATTTTAATAGTAACAGTGTACCCATCCACTGGCCAAAGCGCCAGCAGTGGTTTGGCCCAAAGAATATTTACAAACAATTCACCACAACACATATCTGAAAGTGTTCCAGTTTACTTATTTCATATTGGCATATACACAAAGTGCTTCAGGGCCACAGGAGAAAAACACCACTACTCCACCTCTCTTGTTGGAAAGATTTCTTGCCATGTAACACAAAAAGAGCTCCAACAAAAGGTAAAAAAAAGCACACCAACTGAAAAATAATGGTCTAAAGCACATTACTTGATCAAAGCCTTCACAGCTGTCATTTACCAAGAGAAGTATTTTTCATCTAACATCTACATAGATTTTATCCAAGATTCTACACATACTCTTAATCTTAAGCAACCACATTTAATGAAAATTTTTACTTAAGTCAGCATAATAGAGTATTTCACACAAACAATGCCTCACTCTGTTTTTCCAAGAGTTCAGACAGTTAAAAATATTTCAAGCTCATATTTTCCCAAGTACTCACAGTAACACTAAACAAACAAGATGAGGAACAATACCCCAGGCCATAACAAAATCGTTATATTTAAGGTAGCATGAAATATCATTAGCCAAAAGCTTACCTAGTACAATTGCTGTAGGTTCAACAAAGTTAATCCCATGAGTTGAAGATTCAGCCTAAAGTCTGCCTGTAGAGAATCTTGATTTTAGATTTTACTGATCCTTCCAGGCTCTGTGGGGAAATAGATTTCTTCTTTGAGAGGGACAGACTGATTAATGGAGCTCACTCAGCTGTTGGTTTCCCATGGTGCAGAGGGCAAATGAGCTTCAGCTGGAGTCTGTGGCTGCCCCAGACAACAAACATCTCAGCTGTAGTGTGTGAGGAGGCTCAACTGCCTAGAAAACTGATGAAGAGAGGAACAGGTGTGCTCTCCTGTCTCCATATCGCATCAAACATTCTTTAACCTTTCTGTTCCAGTCCAGGCTCTCTAAGTGTAAATACCTCAGAAACTTCTCCATCACAGTTCATCTGGAGAAGCACATGCTGTAAACTACAAATTACCTTCTTAGGAGCTATATCAGGCACCTCTTTCTCCATCCTCCCAATGACAGTGGTGTCTCTGAAGCATGATTCAGATAGAACTCAGCAAATACTAGGGGGAGCAGCGTCGGGAGGGAAGCTCAGTCCCCATAGCCCACCTGCACTGACTAACCTGCAGGTCAAAGCATACCAGCAAAACCTTCCTAAAGCCCATTGCTGCCTTTGGAGTCGGACAGTCACACATCTGGCTGTGGGAATTGCTGGGAGCGTACCCCAATATGCTTTGGTGCATGTGCTACCTCCCCAGCACTGATAGTGATTCAACTTCCTGCTCCTTGTCTGTCTTTAGTTGGGATACTCTTGTGGTTCCACCTTTTGAATCAATGGGACTGTCCATTTTAACTAAGAGCTGTCATATTTCACATGTATTCAAAATTAAATTTCTAGAGAAGAGGACCAGTTGTTCAGTATACATATATTTCTGTGCCGTTGTAGATGAGTTAATTTTAGGGTATATCATTTCCATTAACACTCAAGAAAGATTTGTTTCTTTATTCACTTATGTGGTGCTTGTCGTGTACTAGAAAACCTGAAAAGAATGAGTGGCTATAAAAATAAGCAAAAAACATTTCAGCACTATCAAGTGGGCTCAATAAATCCAGTAACTGCATTTTCTTTGTATTCTACCTTCCCTATTTCACCTTTAGTATTAATTTACCTTGTGGGATGCAAAAGAACAGAAAAGTGCTGAGATTCATACCAAAACATTGCTGTCAACCATCACAAAATAAACCCTGTATTTATAGAAATCTGGAGAGATCTCTACTTCTTTAAAATCCCTTTTTCCCACTTGTACTGCAATCATTCAACCTCCATAACCTTTAATGAAGTATTTAACATAGGTTGAAATGGTCACACAACTTTTGACAAGGAGTATAAAAACCACATTTGTTTTAACGAGCTATTCCCATGCTTACTACTGACATTCAGTGTACTAATTCTTTTTAACTCATGCTATAAACCAGAAATGTGCACAGTTAACTGAACTCATCACTAGTCAATTTTAAAGTTTTCCTTTTTCTCTCTCAGTCCTCACTTCTGTAGCCTCATCTCAGTTTAATTCCCCAAAACAAATGGTTTGGGGGAAGAGTTTCTGAGAAAGAAAAACAATGGAAAAGTGTTAAATATCAGAGCACTCTAACTGGTTTTGATTAGTTTGTTGGGGTTATTTTGTTTTGTTGTTGTTTGTTTTTTTTTTTCTAACTCAGGTCTGATTAATGTGAGACAATAGAGATGATCATTAATCACCCAGGATAGCCTTCAGGCATCAGAAAGTTGTAGTTTATGCCTCTGCCAGGGCATAAATATATAACCTGTAAGCAGAAAATCTACCTAAAAGCATAAAAGCTCTTGTCATAACATAAGATAGGATTGCAAAGCATTAGCTTTGGCTGTAGAATTGGCCCACAGTTCAAAGAAATCACAATAAGTCAGATGAAACAGATACCAAAATTCCTACTGGCTTAATTCACCATAGCAGGAGTTCATCCTAAATTTTAGTCATCCAAAGACTCTCCATGGAGCGTTCCTAGATGTTGACCAGCGTTGCAAGCAAATGTTAGGCCTGGACTCATGCCCTTCTTGCTGTTCAAACGGTTTAGTGTGTCTGTTCCCAAGAGTACAGGAACTGCCATTCTTGTTGCACTTGATCACAGAAAGGGAGGAGGAGAGCAAGATTTTGCATTCTTCTTCTACTTTGTTCTTTTAAGGTCCATAGAGAGCAAAGGAACTCTCAGTCTTATCAGAAAGAGGCCAAGAAATACAGATAGTGAGCATGTTCTGGTCCTCTTGCCAAGATGTCTAGAGCTGTTAAACATACAAAAACAAGACAGGAACAAGGCACTGGGCGTTAGACCGTGAAAGGATGTCACTTCTCAGCAAGGAGAGAGTTGCCAGTAGGAAGTTTGGAAATGATGCTAAAATACACTTTGCAAAACAGGAATAGAGTCAGTAAGAAAAAGGTCTGTTAGAAGAACCTAGAAAGACCTTAAGTGGATACTCCTGTCAGTATTTAATACAGGTCATCTGAAGGATCCAAAGGTGTAGAACAGCTGTCAAAATCCAGCCTCACCCTTCCAGTAGCAATGGAAGAGTGCAGTTTCTTTCCCAAAGAAGACTGATAGATTGAAGAAAAGTGAAAAGCAGGTGCTGAAATATCTAACAAAATGCACTGTATAACTATACTCAGAGGCAGAAAAATAGAAAAATATGTTAGAAAAAAGATGTTACCAGTTGTATCAGTGCAGTGGTTAGCTGTGAGTCAAAGCAGTCCCTGGGGATAGTCAAGGTTGCAATCCTTCCTTCAGAATGGCTACTACAAAGGCAGAACACAAACTGCAGTCGTTTCTGTGATCTTGTGCTGTATTTAAGAAATACAAAAGCAGGGGAAAGTTAAACTTTTCTTGATTTTGTACTCACAACTCTAATTATGCAGAGGACATCACAGGGATGTTGGGATGAATGAACAATATACAAGCAATACTAATGAAGCTGGGAAGAGGTAACCCTTCAGATCTAGAAATTCTCTTTGTAGAAAGCAAAGAGATCATGCCACAATAAAAACAAAACAAAACAAAACAAATTGTTATGGATTATCTATCTCATAATATAGGAGTCACTGTTCTCATATATGAGCTACCTTAATCCTGTCCATGACATCATTCAGTTTTATGTTTCTCTCCATCTCTCATCCCACATTCCCAGGGGTCCCTTGCAGACAGTAATGACATTAAGAAATAGTCACCAGCTTCTGCAAACACCACTTAGGACATTTTCAGATAATTGGAAGGGGAATGCCTACCTGTTAACTGAGTGCTACCCAGTCCCTGTCATTTTTATCAGCTGAGCGGAGCTGTGGTGTCTGTTTATCAGATAGGATGCCCTCTCCAGCTAAAAACTCAAGCAAAGCAGTTCCTTTAGCTAGATACATGTCTTTGATCTACTCTGGTTTAAACCAATACTTTCTATGCTTGTGGGAGCCAAGAGGCTGTGGCTTTGGTCTGGAACAGGCAGTAGCCTGGGGCTTTGCAAAGAGACAAAAAGTGTTACTCAGCTACTAAGTCATAGCACATTTCTGGCAAAAGAGATACCTTTTAGCAGGGTTTGTGGGAAAGTTAAAGCATCTATAATTACATGAGACTGAATAGATTACAGCCTTATATTCACAGGTTTGCCTTTTAATAACTCACCCCAACACTTGACCTCTGCATCCCTAGAAGATTTGACTATATGGGCTGCATGATACATTTCCAACTACTTCAGGACTGGCACAGAGCCTCAGTCTACATTGAAGAGTATTATAGTGCTAACTTCTGGCTGAGATGGGAATTCGATTCTAATCACTTAGCATCTTTAAATCTTGCAAATGTAAGAACCAGATTTCCAGATGTCTTGGCCCTTCTATCTTACTGTAATTTTTGCCTTCCTGGCTTCCTGTAAGTGTTCGTGTTTCATTCAAGGGGATCAGCTATCAGATCAGACCTTTTGTTTTCAATGTTTGTACTGTAAGAATTTAATAGTGTTACAAACCTGGGGTCTGATTAGCCATCAGTTGCACTTGGCAGCCAAATCCAAAACAATATATTAAAATGTCAATTCTTTGCACAGCCTGGTTAGTATAAGCTTATTGTGTCTAAAGTCGCACATGCTTGCTCTTCTGATATTTGACCCAAATCATATTCTGGGCACAAAATGCAGTCACTCCATTGCTTCAAGAATCATAGAATCATAGAACTGTTTGAGCTGGAAGGGACCTTTGAAGGCTATCTAGCCCAACTCCCCTGTAGCGAACAGAGACATCTAGATCAGGGTGCTCAGAGCCCTGCCCAGAATGACCTTGAATGTCTCCAGGAATGGGGCACCCACCACCTCTCTGGAAACTTGTGCCAGTGCCTCACTACCCAAGGTCCTTAATCAGACACTGAGCCATTGATCACCACCCTCAGTATAATCTTGCAACCAGCAGAAGTCATCTCTGGGTACATCTTCACCAGGCAGCTGTGTCTGTCCAGCCTCCCACTGAGTTCCAAAGTCCCAAATGTAGGCAACTGTGGGACTGGTTAGAGAGAACAACCCTTCTATATTCCTCCATTGAAGGCAAGCACCCGAACTTCAGCCAAGTACTGCTTCAGAGCCTGCCTCACCTTTAAAGCTCGATACTCTCAGTATGAGAGGTATTTTCCATATCTTTGAATTCTTACCATTCCACAATCTGCATTTATATCTCTGCAGCTTTAAAAGTATACATTAGTTTGTTGTTAACTTACTTTGACATTGTCAGTACTGAATAAAATAGTCTCGTGTCCATGACTCACTGATGTGCATCTGGATAAAGGCTGAGACTGTTCTATGCAGCAGACTAAGTTCTGGCGTTCAAAAGGAGGTATGAAAAGCATGGCAGGAGTTAGTCAAGTAGTGAGAAGACTCACCTGAACATATACATTTTTTAATTGCTAAATGAGACATGTTCCATAACACTTATTATATTTTTAAGGAGATAATTCATTCAATTCATAATAGATGTAACTGTGCTCTGATTGCTCACACCTGGCAATTTTGTGTTGCTACTTTTTCTCCCCAAAGTACATTCAAAGCATAGAATGGGCCTTGTGCCAAGTATAGTATATGTTTCAAGCTCTGAAATAAATAGAATGGGATTTGCAGAGCCAGCTCTAGACATAGACAAAGTATGCAGTTGCAGGGGCATCTGTCTGCTTTGCCTCTGCCAGAAACCTGCCACTGCTATTGCCAAGGGAAAGGCTGCTGGAAGTAGGCTGAAAACTGTTGTTCATCTCTTTGCAGAAGCAGCAGTAGTTGCCCCTGGCCCTGGCACCATGCCTGCTTCTCCATCCCAGCACTGCCCCTTCTCCTGGCAGCACTCATCCATGAGGAGGTGAAAATCTGCATTGCCTTTAGTTCTGAGCCTGGTCTGACTCCTGTATATTCCAGATTCAACATTTTAATTGGCATTTTTGTGGCTTCAAGCAGTATTCAGGATAATAAAACAATTTTCAAGTCTTCCAATTAGTTAGTCTGAAATTCAACCCCACACAAATCCAAGAATATTGGGTTGTTTTCAACATGTTTCAAATTCTGATATTCAGATATTGTCTTTTCTTTCCTTTTTCTTGATTTCACAAAAGACCCTCAACTCTAGTGACACCTGTAGAATCTTTCTCAAATTTTCTTTTTACTGTTATCACTTGGAGTCCCATACTGAGATAAGGAGTCATTACACTATGTGCCGTTTCACCCAAATCCTAAGAGACTGCACCTCTCTCAATGAACTAATACTTTAAATAGATGAGAAAGGGAATGGGTAGGAGACCCATTCAAATGGCAGAAGTGATTTTCTCTACATCGGGAGCCAAATTGTTTATTTGACATACCCAAGAGTCCAATGTAGCAGTGCATGGCATAGCTAAGTGCCTTTAAATTGAATGTAGTATACCCTAAGACAATGGAAAATCTGTCCTTTATAATGGAAGACACATTAAACTAGAAAGAAACAATTCTAATAGCCCCACTGAGTGTAAGATGGACTGAAATAACCTCTATAGATATACAAGAGATAAACTCCATGCCAACTGACCCAGGAAATTCCACTGAATTATTTCATCAGAGGTACAGTGAGAGATGAATAACTTCTTCTCTAAGAACTGAGTTTAGCAAAAAGAATCTAAAGCTATGGTGACAGACAGGGAAGGAGGACCTGACTGGTTTCTGAGCAGTCAGAAAAACAATTTCTGAAGTGAAATCTAGTCTCTCTCTCTTTTTTTTTTTAATACCTTCATCTAAACTCCAAAGTACAACACAAAAATAGTTCAGATACTTTAGGGCTGTTGTTTACATGCATATTTACCAATTCTCCAGAGAGCAGATTTCAGAAGAAGATCACTCAGTGCTTAATTTCCTCAGCAAAAGGGATATTGAAATATACCCACAGGGAAAGCACCCGTTCTCTTCAGGAGTAAAAGATAAGGGTTATGCAGACAAAGCAGAAGCAAAATCTGAAGACATGTAGAATACTCATAATTTCTAATGATTTTAAGCTTCCTGGAAGCATCTGGGAATGTTTCTCTAGATATTACCTTTGTAATCATAGTATGCTCAATTCAAAATACAACTGTTCTGTTTCAGTGCATTAGTATTGTATACAAGTGAAAGTCTTGGACTGATAAATGGGTTGCTAGTTAGTTGAAATCCAGTGACAAATTAATTAGCTGCATCAGGTTCTGAAATGTAGAATGAAATGCGTCTTCTCAATGGGGTTTCCTCTCTTTCTGAATCCTGTCACTGGCAGCTTTGAGCTGGTGCTTGGTTCTGATCTCCCACAAGTACCAATTTACTTGACTAAAGGGAGTAAGATTTAGAAGGGCTGAGATCCATTATTAGAATAAATCTGTTGATAATAGCCATTTTGTGAAAAAAAGCAATTTAGGAAAAAGGCATTTAGGAACATAGACATTTTGGAACAGTTCTCTGCAGCTACAGGCAACAGCACATTCCATCTTCTACGTGTGTTTTTTTTTTTTTTTTTGTCAGCTACTCTTATTGCAAAGCTGTTCCAGAGTCTTGTTGTTCCATCATCAGAAATTTTCTAATTTCCAAAAGAAAATGTTATCATGGACAGTTCTGTTCACTTGCTCTTAAGCCCACATTTTTCTTTAGAAGAAATAATTATTTTTCCTCCCTGTTATCTTTAAAACTGTGGCCACATTCTCTCTGCCTTCCTTTTCTTGAACTGACCTAAAGCACCTTTGCTTTTGTTTTTTCTCTAAAATATCTCTAAAGTCTCCTAAAAATGCTTTTTTTTCCTATGTCTGTTCCAGAATGAATTCCTGTCTTGAAAACACGTGACTGTGACAATATTCCCAGAGAGACAGCACTTCCGTCTCTTGCTGAAACACCTTCCCCAATAGTTTATTGGAGCTGCTCAGAAAACAGACCTTTAGCCTGTGTATTCAATGTGAAAATGGAAGTTATTGATCTGTCAGATTTAATTTAGGACATCCAAGGTGAAACGATTAAAATATTCTAGTCTGAAATGTTGGCTTTATTGTACTTATCACATAAGACAAGTGCTATTTTAAAAAGATGTCTCGTAATTATTAGTTATTTCAGTTTCTCTGGTGGCATCAGTCATGGACTGCTGGATCTGTGCAAGCACAGAACAAAGTCTTTGCACAAAAGAGCTGCTATTCTCAGTAAAGTTAATCCTGTTCCTTATTCAGTTGATTTTATTCACACATTCCTATGCCTACTTAAAAATGTCATCTTGGATTTTGGAAAGGTATGGAATATACGCACAAGCACAGCTGATGTCTGCAGTAAATACTTCCATATATTTAGAAAGGACCTCTTATGTAGTCCATTTTCTGGAGCACGAAATGAGACAGCGATTATCCAAAACTCCCAAACTTAGAGGCTCCAAGTAATACTGGGAAAAAAAAAAAAAAAAAAAAAAAAAAGGAGACACACAAGAAAAGGGGAGAATTAAACTATTAATAAAGGACTTTTAATTTAGCTTTTAATGTGCCACGATTTTATCGATTTTATGCAACTGATGTTCTGAGCATCTGTAATCTTTACATTTTAGAAAACCAAATAATTTTCTCCAAATATTTTCTTATTAAGACATAAAAATTCATTTCTAGAGACAGAAATCTTTCTTGTCTAGATACCTACTACCAGCTACCCCAAAATGTTTTTTCCATGGTGAAACAACACGGAAGGCTCTTGTTAAGAGCCTTCAGAGACGGCTACTGGAGAAATGTTTTTGCCTGAAGTCAAACCATAAAAAGGAGTAAGACGTGGAGCTGCTGCTGGGATGCTGGAGGAAAACTCTTATGGTAGGAATAAATTAGGATAAAATGGTTAATGATGGCCTAGTTACATGAAAAATACTAATTCAACCAGTGAAAGAAAAGAGCCAAGTGGAAATGTAAGGAAGAACAGCCCCTAGGTCAGTCTGCTCCTGCTTTTGTACACAAGGAAAAACATTTCTCATGAAAACTGTATTCTGCCATCACACAAAAACTCACCCTCAAAATAAATGCCTCAGTGAAGTTGCTGGCTGTTAGCTCTGGCAGCACTGGAGAGTCATTACTGAAGCTAAACCTTTATTGAACTTATTAAACACATAAGCAAGTATAGTTCTGATGAGATATTTCTACGGATAACAGGTATATTTTGGTACATATACAGTATATTTATGGTTATTGATTCCCTTAGGAAATAACAGAATGCATTTAAGCAGTGTACAAACTATCAACTGTCATTGAACTGCACTGCAAAGATGATCTATAACCTTGAAAAGTGTGATTGCTTTTCTTCTATAGCAATATTTTTTAAGCTGCAAGACAGTCAAGCTAGCTTATGCTTTTCACAGTAAGCAGATGATCAGCCTCTCAAGTAGGAAATTCAAAATGAAAGATTAATAGCAATTTATGATTATTTCCATGCAGATACTGAATGACTAATTCCTATCATATCTTTCCTTAGTTGCAGGAGGGAGTGTTTCTGCACCTGTTTCTCTTCCCCCAAATTTAATCATCAGTAAAATTGCACTCAGCCAGCTGTTGAATTTCAGTTCTGTTAGTATATTTCATATATTTAAAGACTGACAAAACATGAAGTCATTTAGCTGCAATAAAATGCAACATTAATAACAAGAGAAGTTATTGACAACCTTACAAAGATGCACATAATCTTAGATTTTGTTGTAATGCTGAACTAGATTGTAAACAACGATGGATATTCATATGCAAACTAAACTCACAGTTTCTAAAATCAGTAAAAGTTTGGAAATAATGTAGATTGTTTCCTGGGATTCTTTTGAGAGCTTAAACCAGTTTCTAATTATATGAAATTTATGTAAAACCGATTAACTCATGTCTTCTCCTGCAGCACTGTTCACAAAGGATAAGAAATGTTCACATTTTAAGAACACAAAGCTCACTAATTCATTTAGTCATAAATCCTGGCATCTTTTTGGAACACCTGTACTGAACCAATTGCTTGGTGTTTGAATAGAATATAATGTGTGTTTTGGTTACACATGTATTATTTGAAGGCATCAACAAACAAAATCAAACATCGCAGGTAGCTTCAAACATACCATAACTGTTCTATCAACATGCCTAATACGGAGATGATTATTAATTCAGGTTTTTATAGTCTGAGTATGAACATTTAACTCAAAAGGCTTTATATTTTACTTAACAACATGTATTTTCCACAGATAGTGGATTTAAAGTGCATACATATGCATACATCCATACACGTCTCTGTTTACATATACACACTTCACAAAAGAATGCCCATATTGTTTAGTAAATATAGATAAATAGCTAGGCATGGTAGATATGAAAACCTGGTATCATCACTGATAGCAGAGTTCACTCACAGTTTTCCATTAACAGAATGCTTAACACTTTGCAAAATCTAACTGGATTAATTGGATTGTTGTATGCCATATTTAGACATTAAAATGGCTTAGGTATTTCCAAAAGTATAACTACTGATAAGAAAAAAAGTCGTTTTACTCATACCAAAAAAAAAAAAAATAGACCATGATTTTCTTCATTAAAAAGTCTTCATATCTCCTTGAGTTGGAGTAAGGACGTAAAATATGCCAAGGAAGCCTTCCAGGATGCTAGGAATAACATTTTTACCAACACTCAGAATTGCACATTTTAAAAGTATCTGTTAAAAAGTACTTTGTTAACAGAGATATATAAATTTGGTAACTAACTTCCATGTCGATCAAGCTCAGCTAAACATGCTCCAGCTAAGAGTTCCTGAGACTGAGCAACATTTCCTCCCTGACTCTTCCTGGCAATTGAACCTTGCTATATCATCTGGCAAGTAGAGATAGGGATGGGCTGATGCTGAGGCACCAAGAGGAGGCAGTGGCCATACCAGAAGCGTACTGAGTAGGGACTGTAGTAACTGGGGAGAAGGGGAGACAAAGGTGGACAAAGCTGGAGATAAAGAGAAGTTGTGGCAATAGCTTTTTAGAAGAGTGGGGCAAAAAGAAAGACAAGGATGAGGGAAAGTGTAATTTTTGTACCAGACCATAAACTCAACTAGGGAGATACATGATTCTATAGGACCCTGTTTTTCAATTAGAAAACTGTATTTAAAATATTCATGAAGATATATTGTTACAGTCCCTGCAGCACTTCTACATCATTTAATGCTGTGGTCATAGTTCTGGGTAACTCCAGAAATAGAACTGCCGCCCCCTCACAGAAAATGGATTGTTTGACATTTTTATCAGCTCCAGCCTTTGTTCCATGAAGATGACAGCCAGTTACCTACTTTGGCAAGACTGGTAGGAAAGTAAGTAGCAAATGCAGCTGACAGCACCTCACAAGTCTGTGATGCTAAATCAGCATCACCACCACGTGCTCCTTCAATGAGGATGGGATGTGGAGGTAGAGTCGTGACAGTACGCTCCAAGGTGTCCCCACAGCTCTTCCAGCTTGTTCTGTCAACGTTTCATCCATGGTTATTAGTGTTTATAAAAGCATGGCCCTAAAATAGCTGCGTGGTGTTAACAGAAGCAAAAATAGCAGTTCTTCTGCTTAGGTTCTTTCATACTGGGGCAAAATTGGACTAAATTGGGCAAGTACAGGAATCATAATTGCACAACCCAGTTTAAGGGTGGCATTCAAAACCCTCTCAGGTCACTCTCTTAAAGAACACTGAGTTTAAACTAAAATCAGACCAGGACACGTTCTTTCCCATCTACAGAAAATCCTTTTGAGTTTTCATGGGGGAATGTTTAGAGGTGAATTTTGCTCAGAGAATGCTAAAATCTATTCAGTATGTTCTCTACACACAAGAATGGAGAATGGAGCAGCCATGAAATTCTCCAACTTCCAAAAAATGCAGTATTTCCAATAAACCATTCAGATTTTCATTGGCATTTGTAAAGGAATAGTGCATATTTATGCATAAAAAGAGCAGTATTTTTGAAGCGTGTGAAATAATGGTCTTTACACATATTTGATGCTTCAAGATTTACTCACCTGTTAAATACAGAGGCAGAAGCACAAGGTTAATTGTGTTTACTTATAACATTATTTTTTAAATAGACAAAGTAGTCTCTACATGTCTACTACAGACACAATGGATCAATAGTCTCCTGCCACCCAACCCGATGAATTGATAGTTGTTCCTCTCCACGCAGTGAAATAAAGCGTTGATCATATTTCACTGAGAAATCCAATTTTTTATTTTTCCAAATCAGCTATGTGTCTGTAGCTATCATCTGTGATTATTGTCAGAGAAGCCACAGACAATATGTGAAGTAACATACTGCATGTTCTAGGACAAGACAAGGAAACATGGACTACTACAACAGTATGTCCAGGTTCAAACCTCACTTGTCACAGGAGTCTGTCTTAATCACATCAGTGAGAGATAAAGGAAGCTCTATAGAAAGGAAAGGAAAATTAGTTACTTTACTATGTCACAGTGCAATAAAAAGTCATTTTAATGTTTAATAATCTGAAACACTTTATTGTCAGTTTGCTGGGACAGATATTTTTCCTGTAGTGAACTGCTGTTCTTATACAGTGACAATAAAATTTATACAAAATAAATAAGCTTTTTTATTTTTCAATAGTTACCAGTTTCTTACAACTGTAGTTTGAGTGACAGTGACAGAAGTGTGAAATTTTTCCTTTATTTTTCCTTTAAAATTAAGAGTTTCTTTAGACAAATATATACGTATGCATATTTTGCTGATTTCTAATTTGCCAGTGGTAAAACAATATCCCATGTAAAATGCAAAAGCTGAAAAATCAAGTTTTGTATTAGAATATCTGGCAAATAAATAAACCTTACAGCTACTAATTATTTTTAAACCTTGCACATGAAAATGTGATTACACTCACTACTACTGACACTGATTATCTAAGACAGGATGTTATTAAATCACTTTGGAGAGCTTCTGTAATACCCACCATATTTCGAGCAGAGTTTTTCTTAACTGCATTAGCTCATTTATGGAGCAATTACACAGGACTTGCTACCAGAAAATGTCAAGAAAAACACTGAACAAACAACTAAAGTGGAATTTACACTCCTCCACTCTCTATCAAATCATCTCACAACTTCATAGACTTAAAATATTCTATCAAGATTTCCTACACCAAAGCTATTTGCTGTGAATCATTAAAAGGTACAGGAGAGGTTAGCTTAACAAACACTACATGGAATAAAGCAGATAATGGATGTGAGGACTGCAGAGATTTGTCCCTGCTGAGATAACGTTTTTGCTTCAAGAACACCACTTTAATTAATTCTGTGGGCTTGAAAAGCCAGGCAAAACCATTTCAAAATTTGGAAGTGAGCAAAATAGTACGGATGATTTCTCAGGGTGAAAATGTGCTAGGGAGAAATGTGCAGAGTGCAATGATTTGAAAAATCTCCATTGATTCTGGAAAAAGTTGTGGCTGAATTCCCTGGTTTTGCTCAAAATTAAGATTTGATTTTTCAGAGTAGTTCACAATTCCATATGCAGATATAAAGTACATGGCCTGATAGAGACCATTTTCAAATCTGCATTCTTACCATAGACAGCTTTCCTGTCACTCACAGTTGAGAATGAATATATATAGAGAAGTACTACAGCACTGGTATGTATTAAGTAAGTCCACACCTATTGATTATGAGATTTATAGCTCACCTGAGAACACCAGAAAAGCTGTGAAGAGATACATAATGCAAAGTAATACAGACAACTCACTGAAGAATCGATGATACTGAAATATTGCAGATTTCAGACATTTGTCCTCAGCTCCACTTTGAATTTAAAGCTAATATTGCTGTAAGTTCATCTAACAACAGCACCTAAACTTCAAGCCATCTATTCTGTGTTCTCTTTGATTCTTCACATACTTAATCCAAGCCTGATATAGAAGTTAAAAGGTACTTTAAATGGTCCTTCCTTTCTCAATGAATAACTCAGGGGCACAACTAGAGTGATGTGCTAGAATTCACACAGATCTTTTCCTCCGAGTACCCTAAAAAATCTTGCTGCTTGTAGTTCTTAAAGTGAAGTCGTTCTCACGTGGGTTTACAGAAGTAGCAAGAGACTTAGCAGAGTTCTCTCTATTCATAACTGTGGAGATTCTCTGCTGCTCTCTGTTGCACAGCTAGGGGTCCTGAAATATGTCCCTGTCAGTAAAGATGTGTTCATTGGAACACCTGAAAGGTCACCACTTTGCAATATCCACTGCTAATTGACCACAAGTTGGGATTTTCTGCATGTACAGTGATCACTGACCACAGGGGAAACTAATGCAAAAATTCTGTTTCATAATTATGAATGTGCTTGAGTTAGGAGAATCTTAACTTTTATTTTGTTTATACTTCAAGGCATTTAATGTGCATTTCTAATGTTGCAAAACAATAAAACAATACTGTATGACATATTCTGTGTGTCCTAATACTGTAGTTCTTACTCAGATTTTACTCAGGAAAAAATGTCTTTGACTTGAGTGACAATTTGCTTGACTGAGGACTGAACAGTGCGTTTTGAATCTTACTAGCATTGCTTGATGTTAATGTTGGGCAACAGTTCTCATTGCTAATTTGCTTGTCTTGTTGGCCTTTTCTTGGGCTCTGGATCTGCTTTTGCTATGTGTTATTCATGGCTTATATTGCTTGTTCCGATTGCTTCCTTTATGCTTTTCATTTCCAGCAAATATTTTGCAGCTATTGTTTCTGCTGCTGATAGATGTGCATGGAACCTGGTATGTGGAACTTGAACCTAAGCCCAGATTTAATTAAAAATATTAAACATATTCTCACTGTGGTGCTCAGAAGGAATTTTGGTGACCCTCTTTCGATGAAGCCTAAATTTGCTTAATCTGAGCTTTTACAATGCAAGAAGAAAAGGGCTTTATTCACAAATCTTAAGAGCAAATGCTCCTCCAGTAAAGTAGGTGGAGTGGCATCCATTTAAAGCTGTGATAAAGTCAATCCTAAATATCTACTCTGACGTACAACATACATTGCACCAGAAAGTCAATCAACGTGTGTACTGGAACACCATCTTGTTTTGTAGATTTAATACTATTTTAAAGTAAGACATTACCAAATTTTTCCATAGCCTACTGATACGCAGCAAATCTAGCTAGGTTATCACTCGTACGTCTTATGAGCCATACCTAGCCATGGTTTATCCTCTATTCATGCTGCAGGGTACGAAATTCCTGGGTGCCAACCTGCCTATGGCAACCTAGAATTCTCCAGGGCAGGCTCGCAAAATCTTCACCTACTCTCTGGGACAGGTAATGAACAAGTGATGTTTTGTGAAGTTATGCTTTCTTTCTAACTTCTGATGTCCATAAAAATGTTTCATTTCTTCATGTCAGTCTCCAGTCTCTCACCGTTCAGTTGTGCTGTATTTTCTGAACTAGGGGAATGACAGCTGTTTATTATAGTACACTAGATGCTTGCGTCAGCCAAGCCTGTAATCATTATTAGTAGCATGTATAAAAACTGAAGGTTTAAGATCCACGGTTAATAGTTTTTCTGATGGAGTTCTTATAATAAAGGCACATTGTATTCTCCTGTTGATACCATACTAATCTGGGCAGTTTACCTTCTTATTTTAATTGCCAGTGTTTAAATGTTATCTTTCCTTTGTTAGGTTTACATCTTCAGTCTCCTGAAATAATTTTTTTCACTGTTATAGAGGATGTGAAAAGATGAAGGATCCTAGTTTATATTCCTATGCAGCACATAGTATAAGTTTCAATAATGACTCACTTATCCATATTTTGCTTAGATTTTCTTGTACTTCTCTCATCAATTTACACTTCGTTCTTTGCTTCTTGATATTATTACAAGTGACGGGTATGTAGTAGAAATGTTATTCACTAATCCTATAGTTGTCAATGAAATCTGAAATACTGAAATAGAAATTAATTAGATAAAAAATAAAGACAGGCTGAACTTTATACTCCTTTCTTGCATTCTACTGAATGTCTTTGAATAATGGACATGACTTTTCATGTTAAGAGTGCTGCTAGCATAGGAAAGATAAGTAGAATTCTTTCAGTATTTTTTTGCACAATGTACACTCTGTGAAGTAAAAATCAACAATCCTGGAAAAGTGTTTTGAATTCCTATTTTTCATCCCCTTGGGGCTCTGCACGTATGCTCTATTCTTACCTGGGTTTAGATGGGTTTATTGTAAAAATAGCTTTGTTCTGCTACATGTCCCTATTAAAACCAGAAGATGATGAGTGAAGCAAAATACAATCAGGACATGAAACATTTTCAAAATTTTGATTCTGATTTCAATTTGATTTCATATTTGAATGTAATTTAAAATACAAAAAAAAATTCACACAGGCACAGAATAACCAATGACTTTGATCTTATGTGGGGTTCTGAAGTAGATGTCCATAATGAATTTCAGAGTCTCAGGATGACATTTAGTAGCCTTTCTGGAAGGCAGTCTGAAGAAAAGTTTTGTTTCCTACTATCTCTGCCTATTTGTAATTCCAAAAGTTGCAGGAGAACTCATGTCAAAAACAGAGAGACAGGACTGTTCACAGAATCATTAAGGCTAGAAAAGACCACTAAGATCATCTAGTTCAATCATTAACCCATCTCCACCATGCCCACTCACCATGCCCTTCAGTGCCACATGTTCCTGTTAAGAGGAGTGAAGTTCTATTCCCTCTCCCTTGCCATACATTCACCCAAAAAAAGACCACAAAACAGGGTCTTACACAGACAAGCCAGTTCAGCTGAGGAAGCAGGATAAAATAGATTTGACTGGACTAATAAATCATGAGAGATGTTTGTATGAAGCAATGGCTCAACATGCTGAGCAGTGGTGAACTTGGTAGAGGTGAACTGATTTATACTCTTGCAGAATAGAATACTTCTCAACTAAAAAGTCCTAAAATAGTGGGCTGCAATGTATAAAACAAGGTAGGGCTCAAAATAATCAGCCAAAGATGACAGATGGCATTTTTTCCCTCCTTTCTTTCTTGTCTTCTTTTTTTTGCTATAGTATCAAGTTGATCAAAGTGCTGAGAATCATTTATTATTGTAGGAAAACTAAAAATATCTTGAAACATTCACGCAAAATAGATAACAGATAACAACCAGTAGTTCTCCTTTTTCCCATTTAAAACCTTATTCATGAGTCCATGTATAGTAATAGTTGCCCTCAGAATACTAAATAAATGTGCACTGCTGAGAATTTGGGTCTGACCAGGTTAAGGTGCATTATTTAATCACCCCTGTTGTTCGCTTTTGTTAGCCAACCAATTATCTATTCTACTGCCAGAGAAAAACCTTCCCACAAATTCCTAAAGCTCACCTATGTGACTTGTCACTGAACTGTTGTCATACAGCCATGTGTGATGTGGGAACTAAATTATAAGAAGCGGAGACTGCAGCAAAAGTGCACCAATGGCTGAAAGTGTCTGACATGTCAGCACTACGTCTCACTCTAAGCACTAGCAGCATCTATACTATATATATATACCATCTCCTGTACTCTTTGGTAACAATAACATTAACATTTTTTAAAGGTGAACAACTATGGATTTGAGTTAGAGAGACAGCGTGAGCTTTTTGTATGAATTCTATCACAAAACAGGATCATAATGCAACTGTGACCAAATATAATTAAAAAGATAATTCAGAAATTTACTCAGAGCAGATAATATATAGTGCTTATGAAAAAAAAAAATTAAAACACAGTAGCACATGCAGTTACTCCCTCCCCCTAGGCCCAGTAGTAATTGTGCCTGACTTGTCCTGGAGTCAAAAGAGCTTATTTATTTTTTTCCATCTACTTGGCATAACTTCTCCCATGGGAAGTGCTAAGCCAGCGCACCAAAACAAGTCCCTTGAGACTGACACAGATGAATTTCAAATGAGAAGAAAGAGAAGACTGTGAATGGAAGGAAAGAGCCAGAGAGCAGAGATTATAACCTCTGCCCATCAACTTATGTGTGGGTGCTTAATGCAAAATGAGACAGGTTGACATTCTTTCCTTACTGCTAAAGAACATTTATGCAGTCCTCACCTGCTCCCATTCCAACCTCAATTCTTTAGAAGGAAGAAGAATATAAATTTCAACTTGTGTCTGGGCAGTGGGTTTCACTCATTCTCATTACAAGTCCAGTTACAAATACACAGCACAATTCAACAGAATCCACATTCCTGTTCAAGCACAGTGTGATCCAGATGAATCAGGAAGGTAAACAGATAAAAACAAAAATGAGAAAGGTTTAATAACATAATTAAAATATAACTTTATAAGCTTGTAAGCTTATGTAGCATGCTGCTTTCAGTAATTTCCAGAGGGAGTGCTTATCCTTGACCATAAACCAAAGCAATCTAGAAAACAGCCACTCAGAGCTGTAAGGAGAGCTGCTGCAAGCCGATGCAGCTTGCTTAGTCACCTGGAGAGCCTTCTTTGAAGTTTGCCTTTAATTGTGCTGCCTCCATTTCTCAATACCTTACTTTTTTTTCTCTCCTTTGTCATCACTACTTAGTACTCTGGATCCCCTAGTGAGATGCAGTGCAGACTGTGAGGACCAAACATTAAAAAGCAGGCAATGGCTGTTCAGCAGCTTCAAGACGCTTTCTATGTGAGGAAGCCCCCCAAGTATCTTTTGTTACAGCAAAAAGTATTTGCTGGAGTCATCTCTTTCTCCTGCTTTTCTGATACTTTCATAGCTTGCAAATCTATGTAACTCATCATTTCCTCTATCCAAACATTTTATGCAAACCAATTGGCCTCTGGAAAAAAAAGAGAAATAGTGGCACTTACCAAAATGAACCTACTTCCATAGTCATGTCAAGAGCAGTGTCTGGTCAGCAAGAAGTGTGAGGATCCCTTCAGCTGTGGGAATGGTCAGATTGGCAACGTCTCTGCTATCTTAGGTGAATGCTGATGGAAATTTGCCATGCCAGAATATAACTTCTGTCTCTCTCATCTTCATATGCTGGCTTCATTTCAGATGAATAGTGATCTAACACAAGGCAATGTTTAGACAATATATATAATCTGCAGTAAGGCATGAACATTAGTAGAATCCTGCATTCACAAGAGAAAACAAACATATTCTTTCTACCACCAGAAAACAACTAGAAAACACGTATACTTATTTGAATTGTATGGGCTTTTCTGTCTCTTGCAAACTCTTTTTTTTTCCTCACCAGTTCACCCTTTCATTATCCAGCACCAAGGATCATTTACCCAACACAACAGTTTGTGTGCAAAAGCCACTGACTCTAAGAATCCAAAGTTGAAATCAGTCAGTTCTCACAGGCTTTATAAGGCAGCCTGGAAGAAGACAAAGATCATAACTATTTCTGTTATATCTATTGTATCACTGTGCTTTAGTCACCTTTGAATTTAGGCACAAGTCTCCCTCTCTTCACTGCACCACATTCATTTTTTATATTCTGCAAGTCTGACCACACTCTGGTCTTTACACTTGCAATGGTCTCATAATCAAAACTGGCCATCTTGTTAATAGGAAATGGAAAGATTCCAGATCCAAATCAAGTTAACAGATGTATTAAATCAGTTCTCTGAGAGGTAGCTCAGCTACTCAGTCTCCTCACATTGAAGAACAGTGCTAGGCAATCCCAATCTTAAATTCACGTTCTTTCCTCACCATTCCTCAGTGCTGTTCACAATAACATGCTCCTTGGATGCAGGTCTGGTTTCTCACTGCTCATTTTCATTTGCCCTTTAGAGTTTTCATCACGCTGGGGGAATGGCAATTGCCTGCTGAGGAAGCTTCCTTTAAAATAATCAAAACACCTTTAATGTCTATTTCTGAAAGCTGTAATTTTATTCATGGCGTCTCTATTCAATACCTTCAGAGCCTTAGGTTATGGATAGTAACTTTAAATAAAGGACAATTTGCATGACTTTATTATGAGAATATATAAAAAATCTAACAATGTGCCATTGACAATAATGGCATTCACTTAAGATAACTCAGTGCTGACAGCTGGCCCTCTAAGGGTTTTCTAAATATCAACATGTAACTGAATTTTCATAACTTAATCACTTCATATTACAATTAATACTGAATGCTCCTGTTAGATACATATGTCTGTGGGCTTCATATAATTGATATAGAAGTCACCTGTTCTGCAATGAGACTGTCAAATTGATATAACCAAAATGAAGATCCATTTTAAGAAAAATGACTCTTTTCTACCTCTTACGTATAAGTCTAGCACAGTTTAGACACACATACCATATAACATCTTTTGTCAGGTCTGAGTTGTAAATTGTGTGTGCTGTTGAGCAGGCAGGTACTCACATCCTAAATTTTTAAAAAAGCTACCTTCCAAAATCCAGCAATACTACATCAGCTCTCCAGATACTGTAAATGAACTGTCATGCTAAGCATCTGTCCCATAGTACTTCGGACTTCAACTGGTAAACATCATTTTTTTCTCTCTACTTTCCCTTCAAAGTGTTTTTTTTAAGTTTCTGATAAACTATCCCCTCTTCTCCAGTTTACTTTCTTTCTGGGACCTAAGAAAAGTACTGTTACTTGTTTTACATGTTCATCAGTCATCTGGAAAATATCTGAGCTCCACATTTGCATCACCCACACATTTGTTCTGAAACATATGTACAGGCCTTCCTTCTCACAATCCAAACACAGCTTCAGATTATTTATTTTGAAAATGGGTGTTGGAAGGAATGTTCAAATGGTTTAATACATGCAAAAAACTCTAAGAGCTATCTATATATGTGTATCTGTATGCACATAAGAAGGCAAGATCTGCCTGCAGTCTGACACACGAAGAGTTCATCCTCTGAACTTTCAAATATTTAATGAACTACTTTGGAAGTAGTGGTGGGTGTACAGCAGTGGAAATTAAAAAAAAAAAAAACAGAAAAACCTACATGACAGACTTCCGTGTAAATCTGCAAAAACTAGGTGAGCTGAACAAAGTATATGTACACCTGAATTTATAGGAAAATACCTTTTGTAGAACCTAAATACGCATTGGCTGATGTATTTGTCAGGGTCCAAATGAAGGTGCTGAACTAAAAGCACCAGAGAGTTGCAATTTGTGGACTGAGCTCTTAAATCAAGGAGTATCAACATAATCTGTAACCCCAAGAAAATGAATTTCAAGTCTATATCTGGATTCTCAGGAGAAGAACTATCTGGATTTAGACTTTGTGATCTGAATCCATCCCTCTAATCAGATGGAGCAAAAGCCAAGTTAACCACAAAAAGACAGCAGACGAGGAAGATTGCTTTGACATTCTTCTTTCAAATTTGTGACCCTGAGCATGTCACACATAATCAAAGCTTGATTAACATAGAAATCCTATTACTGCTTCATTAAATATTTTTCATTCATCTAGAAAACAATGGAAAAATGCTTGGACTTGATTTCCCATCTACAAATGTAAAAAACATTGCTGGGGACACAGATTCAATAGCACAAAAATCCCAGAGCTATTCTTCCTAGGCCACTAAGCCTAAGCTTTCCGTGCCTCTTTTGCAGCATGCCCAGCCTGGGCAGCATGCAGACCTGGTGTGACCCATGACCAGTAGCAGACCTGTGCTGGAAGGAAGAATTCTGGGCAATCCAGACCACAAGACATGGATTGGCTATGCAGCCCAGCTCCAGTCAGTAGGAACAGAGTGGCATGGAGGATATGCTGGCATCTCTACTAGCTGTGAACGTCTGCAGAGCTCTCTGCCCCAGTCTTGTTCCTCCCTAGCCACTTTGGGAAGAAATCCCCCAGGGTCCTGCCCAGCTAACTGTCCTCATCTCTTTACTGATAGAATTATAGTATTGTTTGAGTTGGAAGAGACCTTTAAAGGTCATACAGTCCAGCTCTCCTGAAATGAACAGGGACACCTACAGCTCAAACAGGTGCTCAGAGCCTGGCTCAGCCTGACCTTGAATGTCTGCAAGGTATATAGACTCATATCAGACTTGTATACAAACTCTATTCAAAGATCAGAAATGAAAAAACGGGGACGTGACTGTTGGTTCTCCTTGAGCCAAAGAGGGCATCCCTTCTCATAATTCCCCTGAAGCCTCATGTTATTGAGAAAGCATTTCCACAAGAATGAGTGCACAAACCTGTGCCCAAGCTTTCTGGCTGCCCACCACATCACTGTTCTTGAGTTTCTTCAGTTGTGTAAATCAGCACAGCACAGCTGGGCTCAGAGACAGCCCTTGGACCCTTCCCAGTACCTTGTCTCTCCTGTTATATAGATCCCTTCAGAGGAAGCACCTAAGTAGGACTGATCAATTCTGATGTTCCCTAAATAAAAAAAAATGCATAAAATAAAAAAGAGAAAGAAAGAAAAGATGCTTTTTGCAATCCTTTTCAAGAATATATTCTTAAAGTTTTGGTCAGTGCTCAGAAATTTCTGATCCTATGAAGTCCTTTTTTAGAATGTGACACATCACTGACATGAAATAGATGTGATAAACACTTTTAAAGTGTTTAGTCGCCTTCTTTTGTGGGCCTCCATGCAATCTGAGCAGATAAGAAAAGAAATACTATTACCTCACTTCATACACAGAGTACTGAGTCAGGAAGAGGGGGAGTTATCTGACAAGATGTGGTTATCTATGTCTGAGCTCCTTGACTACATTCCCTTTGTAATTAATGGAAAGGAATGGGTACTTCCAGATTTGCGTCACCTCCTCTAAAAGTAGGATTCTAAAATAGGTCAGATTACTCTCATCCTGATAGTGTCTGTTCAGTACTACAAACTGAAAACAGGAGCCACAGCTGAATAGAAGCATTAACATTTGCTTCAGGTCAGGACCATATTGCCTTAGCTCACTTGTCCAATATAACACCAGCCATGTGTTGAAGGTAATGTACAAGACTCAGAGTCCCAAAACCCAGAGGGTAAGAGTGCAGGTTCCTTGTTTTTTTCAGAATATTTTGCATTGGCCACTACTTTGTTCACATTTTGCACTATTTCACTGCTTATTTCTATCCTAACATTGTTAACTAAATTTTGTTTTAGCCACTACTAGAGATGTGTGAAGGAATGTCATCCATTCATTCAGGGAGAATTTCAATATTTGAAAATATGATTCTGCACCACTTTAAAACAACATTGCAGAACTATCTGCAAGGCAAAACCCTGAGATGGCAGGAAACATGAAAGTGCTGCCAACGTACATTGACTTTTGAGGTGGAAACCTGCTATTTCCAGGACACTTTAACAATGGGGCAGGCCCACAAACGTCAGCTCTCATGAACAGTCCAGGGACCACCATCTTTGTAATTTGTCTGAGGGTAAAAAGCTAGAGAAATCTTCTGGCCTCCACACAGCTAATCAGCCCCAACTTTACACATCATCGGGCCATTTGCCAGGCAGATGAGCTGGCAGGAGATCAGACAGGTACAATGAAAATCTATTTGTTTCCAACTACACCTTTCTCAGAATAGAACTGTTACCACATGGCATCTTGACTTGGACTGAAAAGCTCTGGTGAAATAAGCACAGCTCATCTGGACAGCACTGCAGATGAATACCAACCAACTGCAAGCTGAGATAAGCACGTTTTCTGCCACCATTGGGCTGTGCAGTTGTCCTAGCGCCCAGCTTGAAGTAGAGGCTGGGGGGGAACTTCTAGGAAAAAAAATATTTGTTTTGAGCACTCACCATCTTCTGTGGACAAAAAAAAAAAGAAGAAAAAAAAAAAGGAAGGAAGGTGAGAGGTGACATCAGGGATACAAGGACCTTTTTTCTTTTACTCTTGATCAAATTGGGATGGTAAATTCTTCACATCAGCAAAGTACTTGTATTTTGATGGTACTTGAACTTGCCTGTATAGCCCTTCCATCTTTCTTATGTAGAACAGACCCCTTTTCCCTAAATGTAGTCTGAGTAGCACTACCTCCCAGATGATAAGATTTCCCTTGTGTAGCTGCTGAGGACCAGATCCAGCAATCACATTAAACAGTGTCTTTCTGTAGGAGCTCTACCCAAGGGAAGAAGGCTTCAAATTCCCTTTCAGGCAACAGTTTCAGAACTCAAACCTGGCAATTTTATGATGTCTCTGGACAGAAATCTCTTTACCAATATATGTTTTCTTATCTATTTTATATTTTTTTCATAAGAATAGCTTTTATGATAATAACCATAGCTAATTGTTGAAAATATTTCTTTGGAAAGCCTGATGACCCATTTTTGATAACCTTTTAAGTGGCCTCTGTCAAGAGGTTTACTTTCACCATTCAAGTACAATATTTAATATCGTACTTACTGTCCTTGTTTACAGAGAAATACTTTAATGAAGTAAAATGGACAATGACTTGCAAACCTTTTGTTGAAACAGGAATAGATCTTTAGAGATCATTAGAAGAAACAGGAAACCATTCATACGAAGAGTCCTACTGTACAGGAATTTGGAACGTGTCCTGTAATTCCTTACTCAACAGCCTGAGTTTCAGTAAATCCATGGAATATAGGATCAGAGTTCCCTAAGATGTAGCACCACATTTCCATGGTCTATTCTCCGTTCTCCCAGTTGTATTTTTCTGATTACTTTCTTACTTTTTAACTAAGGAACATATATGCAAATATTTATGTAAAATGTTTTCTGAATATATATAAACGTATTTCCTGAATATACAGGCATTCTTTGTTATATCTATAATTAAAAAAATAAGGGCTGACTAGCCACAGAAAATAACTGCTAATTAAAACATATTGATTTACCAGCATCAAAAAAAATGTGCAGTGAACTTTTCTAATGAACTCTTATATGACAAAGAGAATCAAAATAAAGCAAGTATGTGGATTATGTTGTTTTGGAGGAACAAGAAAATGCTAAGTGATTAACTTATTAATCCATATTTTGACTTCTTAATTTTTCCCTCTTTTCAAGCCTGTCTAAATTATCACTACAAAAATTTACAGTGGTACACAACAAAATTAAGTACTGATTGTGAAAAGCCCAGTCTTCTAGAACAGGAAAGTAAGCAACACAGCACGAGGAAGGGTGATTCAGGCATTGCATTATTTGATAACACTGGAAGCTAACAGTGAGGGGGAAGGATAAGACATTCAGAGAAAGTGTGTTTCATAACGAATGGGGGAAAAAAAGAAAAAAAACTCATGAAATAGCTTAGATTTGTATAAAATAAAAATTGAGACTATGACTCTGATTCTTCTATTAGAGATGCTAAATTTGTAACATTGTATGTTCTTCCTCCTTCTACGTTACTCAGCGACTTTTTATAAGGGCAGGTAGTGACAGGACAAGGGGAAATGGTTTTAAAATGGAAGAGGGTAGATTTAGACTAGATATTAGGAAGAAATTCTTTACTGTGAGAGTGGTGAGACACTGGAACAGGTTGCCCAGAGAGGCTGTCAGTGCCCCCTCCCTGGAAGCATTCAAGGCCAGGCTGGCTGGAGTTGTTATCAACATGGTCTAGAGGGAGGTGTCCCTGCCTATAGCAAGTTAAATATCTTTTCAGAACTTGCTTGGTTCAAGAAGGCTATAAAGGAAATAAATGTTTAAAAACTTCCCCAATTTGGGGGGTTTCTTCCTTTTTTCTTCTCTTTCTATTTCTTTCTTTTCATTCTATGAAACTGGCTATAAGTTTCAGCAGTACATGAACGCATTATGAGAAGAGTACATCTATATAGACTGTTTCCTTAGTTCATTAGAACATACTTGATTGTTACTGACTTAAATATACTCCTGGTATCCTGTTTACACCCTCTATACACCCAAAGGTCAAACTCTGCCAGTGGCAAAAACTCCCTACTACAGCAGGATGTTGTAGCTATCCCTGCTCTTGCTTAACTTGCATTAATTGCCTTTACTCAACATAAAGCAGCACTCTTCACATTGAAAACCATAACCTGAGAAGCTCCTGTTCTCTTTTTGTACACATCTTAGTCAGTAGATTTTTACAGAAGCAAAAGACTTGAGATTAAATCTCTTTTCACTCTAGTTTTCATAAAATCCCAGAATGATGGAGGTGGGAAAGGACCTCAGGATCCATCCTGCCCAACCTCTTCTCAAGCAGGGACACCCAGACCAGGATACTCAGGAGCATGCCCAAGCAGCTTTTGAATATCTCTGAGGAGAGAACCCCACCATAATCTGATACCATAACTCACACTTCATAGAAAATCCAAGTTGCCAAGTTACAGAAAGGCAAACTGACTACTCTTTTAATATGAGCAGAAAAAAAGCAGGAACAACAGGTCAGAAGAAGAGCAAGTGAAAAGTGGTGTGATGTGGCAACCACATGAATGAAGATATACAGAAATGAGCAACGTGGTTTCAGATTCTTATTTCCCAGATAACAAGGCAATTATATTCACCAAGTGAAATACAAAAATTAAGTGGCTGAAATTAACTGAAGCTGCATTAAATGTCTGAATTACAATACATTATTTTAGAAGAAAATAACTGCAAGTGGTAATCTAAATATGACCGTAACCACGCAACATCTGTCATTGAAATAGTGCACTGTGCTGGCAAAATATTAGACTGTTTCCTAGGCATAGGATGCATGGATCATATAAGCATCAATTGGAAAGCTTTTGTTTTAACTTACTGGAGATCCTATAGCAGGTGGCAAAGGAGAAGACCATCCCACTGAAGCCAGCTCAGATAAGTATTCCTTGAAGAATGGCACGATGTTCCAATCACTCATCTGATTAAAGATGCAAAATATTAGTTCATTGGTACTGATGGCAGTACTGACTTGACATCAAAGGGAATACAGACGTGCCATTCTTTTATGAGGAATTATTTTTATCACGTTTAGAAAAAACTAAGGCAATTCACAACACATCATGTGTTAGCCCTTTTATCTCTAGGTGGTGGAAAACTACAGTTCTGTGGTGCCTCAGAGGTCCCGCCCAAAGCTGAGAGATCAGCTCAGTATTAGCAGAGGTAGCAGTATCTGAAACAAGGGAAAATCACCTCTAGGTATACCAGCTCCAGCTGGAGCCCCATCTTCCTGTTCACTTGGAAAATGCACTAGAAGATTGAGGAACTTACACACCAGGTACACTAGGATGAAAGAGCTCCATCATGCAGATAAGAATTGAGGTGAGAGAGGACTGGCTCACTTGAAAACACACAGCTGGGGAAAATATCAGCAGGATCATCACTGCAAATTCAGGTGCATGGTTTGGGCAGATGGCATTTTGACTTTCACAATAGAAGTTGTGCTTTTATCTCCTGACTCTAGACTATCTTAAACTGTCTCTAAAATACAAAGAAAAAGTTAAAAACCTCTGTGAAAAAAATCTCTGCTTTCTCAAGGAGTGTAAAAGAAGCTAGCTTACAAGCAGGACATATATTCTTTCTTAGTGAAAGTACTGTGAAAAATTGGAGGTCACACTTGTGAATAGGAAGGATTTATTCGCAAATAGGCAGGAAAATGGAGAAACATAGTAATAATTGATTATTAGGACTACAATTCTAGTGATGAAATTCTAAATGTAGCATCATTAGCAGCTCAGTGGGGTTAGGGAGCAGACTGAACAAAAGGAGACAAAGTCTTCTTTCTCTAGAAAATATGTTATAACCTGGCCTATTGGCAAGGAAATAGTTTTGCATAGTTTATTTAGATTGATTGCCCTATAAATATGTGCTACTTCACTCAATATATTTTAGGGTAACTCTAAATGAAAACTCCTGTGTGAATCCAAACTCTAGACTGTGTTTTGTCTTTAATGAGGGTTCTTCCACAAAATGTTCCACTGTGGCTAATGAGATATTAACAATGAATGCACTAGGACAGATGGGAAGACAGTCAGCTGTCTAAATCAGAAGATCTTCAAAGTGCAGTAAACAAATTATTACGCACAATTCTCTGGCTCAGTGCCATCACATACTGTAGAGAATTGGTCAGAGTGCATCATGAAAAGCTTTTCAGGAGCAGCTAAATTCTACAGCTGTGGTCTTTGTTTTTCTAGTACTTTGCAAGAACAGAAGGGGGAATTACGAAAACGTCTATCATACACTACCCATAAACTGGAAATGCTTGAAACGGAATTTGATTCTACACGTCAGTATCTTGAAATAGAATTGAGACGTGCTCAGGAGGAACTTGAGAAAGTAACTGAAAAACTGAGAAGGTTAGTAACTAACTTTTTGAAATAAGCAGATTTGAGGAATTTACAAGAGGCTGTATTAAAGACATACATAAGTAAAAATGTAAACGTATATTCTCAAATACTATTTCTTGAATTGTGTTTTCATGCTGAATATATATATTTCAAATATATGCATATGTATTACACACCACATTTGAAATTATGTGTATATCATGCATAACATGTTTTGTATTGAAAGTAAATACACAAATAGAAACATACATATAGGTAGATATATGATATTTTTAATGTGTAATCATGTGTTGGTTAGTACTTTGTTGAATTAATGTATGAAGGTATCATAAATATATAAACATATACCTCATATATATATACAGAAAATATTTTAATCCTGTTTTTAATTCTCCTTTGTATGATCCTACAATTAATGAATTTGGCTGCAAATTTTCAGTTGTTACTCTCCACTGTATTGATAGAAGAAAAGAGTATTTGGCACAAAGCTGAAGCTAAGATCAATGTAAACAATATTATGACATTCCACGTCATGCTGTAGCAAACCATTCAGTTTTCAGTCACAGATAGAATGGAGTGATACTGAAAACCTATTAAACTTATGAAGCTGCGGTACAATGCTATTGCAAATCAAGGGCCCAGTTAATGTTAATGAGAATTTATCACAAGCATGCACTCCTGACATTTCTGGTACTGATTAAAATGGTCTGTAATCTGGGCATTAAACTTAGCAGTGATTCTTAGTATCAATTTTTTCATTTTTTTTACAACAGATTGGAGCATACAATTATCCATTTATGTAGGAATGTATCTGCATTTGTTGTGAAGACTTTGCTAAAAAGTATGTGAATAATTGAACTATTTCATTTAATTCACTGTATGAGTTAAAACAAAATTCAGAACAAATCGTTCCAGGGCTATACCCAAAGAAATTTTTTCCATTCTTTGCAGAAGGCAAAAACCAAACCACAACAAAGCCAAAAAAAAAAAAAAAAACAACCCCACAAAAAAAAACTGAGTCAACCAAACAATTCCATGCAAATTTAAAAAATAATTAGGCTGTAAGATCTCAAATTAAGAAATTTCCTACTGTGTTCTTACGACTTAGATTCTTCCCTATCTCGGAGGCTTCTTAAAACAGGACCAAAATGAGGAGGTTTATTATAGGAGTCATGACTGTGAAATCTGCACTTATCTATCAAGACCACTGTAGAGGCTTTCCATATTATTTTCTCGCCATCAGTATTTTTTTTCCATCATTTTATTTAGAAAATAACATTGCTCTTGATGTAGCTTTGTTCTACTGTATTACAGCTCTAAGGGCAGGGAACATTGGTAACCTTTTCTCCCAAAACATTATTTCAGGCACAGCTGTCATAAATCCTGAATGATACATATCTGAAGGACTGACCATCCCACTTTTGTTAAAAGAAAGGGACAAAATACAGTCTTTCTTAAGTAAGAAACCTGATATCAGCTTCACCAGACACTGACAGTTTAGGTACTCCTCACAAATCAGGCCAGATAGTCATTTTGCTCATGGCAAAATCTAGCCATGAGTTCCCAAACATCAGATTAGCGGAACTGACTTTCCTGTACTCTGACTGAACATTGTACCATATTATGAAGAAAATTTATATTAAAAAATTATGATTCAGCCAGGTGAAGACATTGGAGGCCCAAAATATTTTACGAGGCGAGCTTTAAAGATGTTTCTATGGAGAATAGCAAGGCTTATGACAAGTTAAACAAATAGATTTCCCAGCCCAGAAAAGGAAAATGTTGGAAATAAAACTGTCATCAAAAGCATGTCAGCACTATGTCACCAGTGTCAGAAAACCAGCCTGAGAAAAACAAGGAACCAGAATTAGTTTCAATATGTTTCTTGCTTTATTCACTGTGCAGGGAGAGAAATTCAGCCCCTACTAATAAATAAGCCCTGTGTAAGATGATCCCACTTGCATACTAGAGAACATTTCAGTTATTAAACTTCCATTACCACTGAGCACAGAATTTTTCTGAGAAGCTGAACAGCCATGCTTCCTATTCCTTTTGAAAACTTTTGCTCTCTTAATTTGTCCAGAATTAACTGCTTCTGCTGGGCCTTCCCCTCTCTAACCTAAGCAGGAAGGTCATTTATTTGGCCCCGTGGTCAAGTTTTTTGACCTCCATTTTTTCTTTTTTGACCCAGTGGGAGCAGCACTGAGCGTGTTTCAAAATATTAACTGTAAAGTATAGCTATGGCTTTGAAAAGTGACTGAAAAGACTTTGGGGACTTCATATGCCTCACAGTGATCCCCCTATCTAGTGTGAACAGCATGGCTTTTTAAAGTTAATATTTTAATAATATTCAAATATTAATATGTGAACTCAAACCTTTCTCCTAAGGTCACATTGGTTTTCCTGCTGGAGACTGCACCCTAGGAACCAGCTGTTCAAGGTCTTCCTAGCATTTATCAGGGAGCAGAGTTATTTTAAGACACAAGAATAAACACATGCAAGCATATTTTTAGTGCTGAGATTAGCCCCCACACTTAATTGTTTCACCAAAAGGTCAACACATCACGGGCTAAAGGGGTTTTCAGATCAGAAACCCTGTAACTGTGTTAGCTTCAGAATAAACAGAGGAAAAAAATATTTTGTTTCTGTAAGAAAACCAGTGTGACTTGTGTTAACAGAAAAAGATTTTTGAACAGGGTTACTATTTTAAGTCACTTTTCAAAGCTAAGTTGAACTCAGGGTGAAATTCTCTTATTTGCAGAAGGCCAACCCATGCCTGTGTCTTACTTCAGATATATTTCAAAGCCACGTGAAGGCTCTGAAATAGAGACTTTGCAGATTTTCTCTTTAGTGATGACAATTAGTCTTTGAGAAAAATGTGTTGTCTGCTTGTTTAGAGTTCTGATACATAGCATTCAGTGTGGTCAGAATACTTCTCATTAGAGTCTAATTTAATGAGGAATCTAAACATGTATTTCTTGCATGCACATGTATGTACATGGGTATTACATAATTCTATGAATTGAACAACAAAAAGCCATCAAAAGCCATAAAAATGATAATAATTTATCAATTCACTTGCAAAGATTTTCTCCTTAAACTGATTTCAAAGGTAGTGAAGATGACCTGCTTTTTGATTTATTTATTTACAAAGAATCCAAATTTATGTCACAAAAATGTTTCATACTTCACGAGGCTCAGACTATCTAGGTGTATTTTCTTTTCTACACACCTGGATAAGTTACCATTTGCTCATCTAATCATTTCAAATTTGAATAATTTTCCCTTCTCCTTTATTTCATAGTGATTGCCACGTTCTTCTTTTATCCCTTTAACACTTTCTTTCATTTGTATCTGGGTCCATTTCTCCCTGTTCCATCCACATTTGCTGCCACTTCTTTTGGAGCAGTGGATTTAAATCTGGGTTTTGTTTGTATATCTGCATGTGAATGTGCTTACGTATGTGTGCACATTTATGTTTATTTTGACTGCCTTTGCAAACCGTTCTCAATAGAAATACTTTTTGAAGCTCAGCTTCCTACGTACTGTGTATTTTTGGTTTAGATTTATTATTTGGATTTGATTTGCTGGGAGGTAATCAGTTTTTTCAGTGCAAAATCTGGGTCTGTGGAATACTTTCTGCTAAACATACAACGCGGGAAAAATTGATGGACAAAGACAAGATACAAGCTGAGAAACATATTGTGATAAGCTATTGCAAAAATCCTCTACCATCTACTTCATGGAAGCACTGCCATTTGAAAGCCATTATATTAGCAGTAACTGATCTTCCAGTGATCCATACTAAGAGAAAAATAGTGTCTATAGAAGCTGAGGACTAAAACCACTGATGCATTGCCAATATAATAAGACAAATATCTAGGTTATCCAGCAGCAATTGCTGTTAGTTTTGCTCATGTTCTTAAAGATACGGGAAAGGAACCTTCAATATGTACCTTGAGCTCTCCACAGACCTCTGTTCTGCAGAACAGACTCAGGTACAGAGAAATTGAGCTAGAAAAGCCCTGAAACAATATTTTGTTTTGCACTTCTCCTTCCTTCATAAATTTATGCAGATACTTTTGAACCTGTGCAAACTTTTGTGAAAAACTGCAGATCGCAACAGACAAGACAGTAGGGCACCTCTGGTATCAGCCAGCAGGCCTTATTTTTGTAAATCCTTGCTTCCCACACCACTCCATGCAGCCTTCTCAACACACATAACAGTGCTGAGTAACTGTCTGCAGTCATAGCCAGCTTAAGCATCCTCACTTCCCTAGTTTATCAAAATTATTTTAACCCTCTCCTTTGCTGTGAAAAGATGGGTACCCTGAGATTTCTCTCTGCTGCGTTGATTTTGGCTAAAGAGCTATGAACATCTCAAGTATACCTGAAGCTCCACAAATAAATGAGGCTTAGTAGCAAATACCACATCTAGTAGGAACATGGAAAATGCAGAGAGCCGTGAACTTCAGTCAATCCTTTAAGTCACCTGGACATTTACAGAACGGCACTGTGAGAACCAGTGAGGAAGGACCAAGTCATCAGCTAGTACCAGTCTCAAAAATTTCTAGCCCATTTGGTTACCACCTTTGCAAACACCATTGACAACCTACTCCCCGTACAGAGTGGAAATCTTCCCTGTTTAACAGCTCTGTAAAACACACATAATGCCAACATTTTCCTTAGGCTCACAATATATATTTGGAACAGCTGCCCTGACCCTCTGTACTCTGGGGAACTTCATCCTTGGGGATGTCATTCCTTACGCCTTCAGAGTATCTGTCCTCAGCACAGAGCTCTCCTCTTAGAGCTGTGTGGCAGATGTTGTGGTGTAACTGAGAGCCCTTTGTGAGGTATCACCAGCCCCTGGTCTGTCCCCAAATAGAGAATTTGATTTATGTAACTGGAGAGAAAATCTCCATGGCTACAGAAGCATGGAGCGACCTGAGCTGTCACTACAAGGAAGGGGTGTGTTGGACCCCTCCATTCATCGCTATGGCATGGGTTGAGTGCAGGTCTCAGTTCTGGCTTCGGCATCTATCCCTAAACACAAAATAAATCAAAAAGAATTCTTTAATCCTAATCCCTTCCTGACCACAGTGGAAACTACATCCAGGCTCAGACTTCTCAGATGTAATACAAATTAATTCAACAGAAAGTTACTTCATCTGAGTTCACTCTTACACAATGCCAAAAGTAAACTTGTCACTGAAAATACATTGTCCTACTGACCAAAGATTCTCACTGCAAACATTTAGATGTATTCAGACAAACTTTTCACAGCTAATCTTCCAACATTTGCTTTGCCTTTCTTATACACCCTTTTGAGGTGATATCCCCTCCTTAACCTCTGTGAAGAGAAAGGCACAGCTACCACTGAAATAGGGATGCTTTTACCACACGCTAAGCAGCTTCCTCACTGCAATACCGAGGTTACGTTCCATGGAACATAAAGAAATACAGAATGAAACTTTTCTTTGGTGTATTGCTCTGGAATAAGCAGGGAAGACTCATTTTCTAAGTCAGTTCCTCAATTCTAATAAAAATAAACACTTTTTCAGGCTGAGATATCTAAATTTATTTGCTGAAGACAGAGAATGTATTGCTGAGTTTCAAGGACGTACGATTCCTTGAACTTCTGTCAAAAGGAGAGTATTCCCTTCTAAGTCATTTACTTCTACTGCAGTCATTAGGTTTCTGCTGCAATTCTCCACATTAAGAGAGTCTGGTAAATCTCTTTCTGTAGTGCCTAAGTGTAAAGCTCAAGCCTCCTCCTTGACATATTATTTGTGAGCATGATGCACAGCTACAATCCTTTTGTGCAAGTTCTCATGCTGCGAAGCATGTCTGCACATAAGCACAGAACAGCAAACACATTTTCACTTCCTGACGGAGTTTGCTGCTAAATATAGTAAACAAATATGACATAGAAGTTTGCTTAGGAAGTAGGTGGTAATTGCATTTCAAAGAAAACCACTGACTGGCAACAGAAGTGGTAAGAAAATAGATTTCAAGTAGTGCAAGCCAAGGTTTTGTACTGATGTGAAAATTACAGGTAAAAATAACACAAAAAAAATACATTCAATTACATGATATCATCTTTGTTTTAGGATACAAAACAATTACCTAGCCTTACAAAGAATTAATCAGGATCTGGAAGATAAACTTTACAGAATGGTAAGTTATCATAAGTGAACTTTTTTTTTGATATTAAATGCACTTTTATGGTTCTTAAGTCCTATGATAAACATATTTGCTCCAAGTGCAGTATGCTTGAAAAAGACATATGAGTTTATCATTATAATGATCTAAAGCCCAAGCTGTGTAAAATGGCATATCTCCATTAATTTATATAAAGATTGCATTGGCTGATGATCTGACAGTAAATTGTAGCTTTAAGATAATTCTCACTAATTTAGTTAATGACTTCATGGGTTTAAAATATTTACATTTTCATTAAGTAACAAATTTAAATAGAGTAACCTAAGGTTTTCTCATGCTTTTTAGATACTTTCACTAAACTTTTATTGATTAATTTAATAGAGCTTGAATACCGTGACTTTTGCACACTGTCTTAACTGTAAATCTCAGCATACCAGTTTATGATCTGCAAGTATTTGCAACCACATTGTCAAAGTCACTGTCACAGGTCAATTAGTAACTGAGTAAGGAAATCACTGCACCACTTAATGTCTCCATCTATGACAAATATTAGAAGACACAGCACCACTCGTTCAAAGAGTTTTGAAGATGTTAAAAAGAAATGGCAACATCCCTAGTGTGCCGGCTCACTGCTAATGCCACTGGGACATCATCCTCACTGCTAGGAAAAAAGTTAGATAGAAATGTAAGGGTAATGTTTAAAGAGGAAAAAAAAAAAACACAACTATTTTGATCTACAAAAGATCTTCAGGTCATATGCACAGCCTGCACTTCCTCCTCTCCCAGATCAGCATGACTGGTCATTCCCTGATCTCCTCCCTGCCTGGCCCCATACTCAGCAAGTCCCAAGCAAGCACAGTGCACACACTGGACAAATGTCCAGGCAGAGGCCTGACATATCACTGTAAGGATGCCAGGATAAGCCAACATTTTGCATAGGTCTCATAAATAACATTTCCATGGGTGAGCTGCTTAGAGTGAAGGACATGGTATTTTTTTCTTTGAAAATAAATAGGAACTATGGAAACATACTCAAGGGACATGATCCTTTACAAAGAAACTGGATACCAATTTTTGAAAATGACTTTGTTCTTATCTCATGACTCCATTTAAACAGATGACAATGAATGAAGTACTGATGCATTTTTAACTGGCTAGAAACAGGGCAAAGTTACAGCTGGGTTACAGCTGATATTTGTTTATACGCAAGCATAAAACACATTTGATCTCATGGTGTTGTTTTTTTCTCCATTTTTCCTTTGTTACATTCTTTTCCCTTTTATCTAAATCACTTCAGGATTTTATCTTCATCTTTAGCCTAATATTTATGACATACATGCTACAAAACAGAAATAACGGTGAGGCATTCTGAATGGTAAAAGAAATTCAAAATACAGATCTATAAAAAAAAGGACTCCAGAAAACCCATGCTTTTTCAGCAAGTATTTCAGATCAAAGCAAAGAATTTTTAAACTGTTGCTTCAGCATCCTCTTAAAACACAGAGCAAAGATTTCAGAGCATAACTCAGAAAGAAGGAAGGCTGCATCCATGGAGCACTGTACCTTTTTTTATCCCACTAATATGACAATCATTGAAGGCAGCTTCAGAGACTCGAAGAAGATCAACCAGGCTTTGTACACCACTTAAATCCAGACTGATTTGCCTTCTGAAACACTGAAACTGGAGAACAAATCAAAACCAACCAAAAAAAAAAAAAATCAGAAATTCAATTAAAAAAATAAAAGATGAGGAAAATAGTGACTTACTGAAAAACAAAAAGTACCAAATCATCTGATTTTCAGAACACTTCAAAAAACTCAGTAGTTCATAGAAAGCTGGATTAAATAACAGCTGGTCTGCTTAGACAACAGTTTATGGTGGACTGGGCTCTTGGATACCTTTCTCTCCCTTTCCTGTTTAGGAGGAACAGCTGTGTTTATTTTCTTGGTCTTATTTATTCAGTTTGCCATTCTAAAATCAAAAGCCTTTGATTTCTCTACCTTTATCCAAATATATAAGATACACGTTTACCTTCTCCCTCTCTCTCCTTCCCTTTCTCTCTATTCTCACATGTATGCATGTGTATGCATACATACATACACATTCTGATTCTTACACAAATTTTGACCATTTAATGTGTCCAAAAGTATCAAGGAGGGAAACGATGTTCTCCCAGCTCTCCCTTCCTGGGGTGACCTGGGCTGCCCCCAGGAGAACCTTTCTCCCTGCCTTTGCAGGCTACCCATAACACTCCCTTCTCCAGTGAGCTGCCACAGCCCATCACAACTTATCTGGGACTTCACTCTGGTCTCCTTCTTCTATTGACTTTTGTGTATCCTGAATGTTAAAGGCTTCTGGTATTGGTATAAAGGATGTAAAAAATAATCATTAATTCATTAGCAGTCACAGGAAAGAAGTGGCAGTTATTTTCCTTCTAGGCTCTGCTTCCTTTTGAGTGCTAACCTATAAAATATTTAAAACTATTTGAAAGCTCACACCTGATCACAGCAAATGATATCCAACTGAAACCTCTCTTACATCAGAACTCCAAATAAAAATATAAACCAGAGTGCCTGTGATGGCTAAGGACTGAAACCTGAAATCAGTGGAGAGTTTTGTATATTAAAGTGGACAAGATTAAATACATGACACTGTAGCAGCAGATGAAGTACAGAGCTAAGATCCTGCTGTCATTACTTAAATAAATTTCTGTTCCTTCCATAGCTGTGGTCTTCAAGCAGAAAAGATTTGTTTGCTCCTTTAAGCACCGGTGAAGCAAGGGAATATGCAAACTGTCTTCTTAAATAATTAAGCCTTATAACTATTTTTTTTTTCCATTAAGCTGTGGGAAAGGACTAAGCAGAGTCCTTAAATTTTTTACTATGAGTCCATCATGGGGCTATTGAATGAACGAACATTTTTTCTTGTTGTTACCAGTTGTGTTTTTCTGTTGTTACCAGTGTACTTCACTTGCATTGACACTGGTCTGAGCTTCCTAGCCACAGTCCTGCTGTTCACAAACAGCAGTTGCAAGCTGATTATGGAAGTCTTCCCAACCACTTGTTAATAAATTTATCATCTCAATTCAATGGTATTTTGCATATGATCCTCACTTATTTTAGAAAGTTTCTGAAGCTTTAAGGCTTTCTGTTGCAGCTAGTTCTGCATTTTCCTTTATAGACATAAAACAGATTATTAATAGTATCTATATTTGGGAAGAACTGACAGATACCCAGTAATAGCTCTTAATAAATCTGAATGATAATGAAAATTGTACTGATTTCTCTCCTGCATTTTAAATTTTCCTGAAAATCTGATTTCATACCTTATCCCTCAGAAAGTCTCTAAAGTATCTATTTTGTAACTAGAAAGTAAGCTTGGCATTGTCTGTGGTATAAGCTCACTTCTCATGCAAAGTCCTTTAAGAAGGCAGAATTTAAGCTCCTGTTTCATCTAAAACTCATGCCATCTACATCTCTTATAAATACACACAGATAGCACTGGAGATGGAAGGCGGCAGTCCTGTGAGAAGGGGCAGAGCCCTTTGCTGACCTGGGAGCTAGCTGATAAATCAGCGCACATGCTTTGTAAACCATTACTCCTGTGCTCCTTGGCCTGCCAGTCCACCTGTCAGAAGTCTGCCACCAAACCGAAACCTTGACATTTTGCTTCAAAGACCATCAGTGGGTTCTCCCCCAGCCTGTTGGGTTTGGCTGATGTTTTTAAGGAAAAAAAAAAAGCCTTGATTCATCTTTCAGTGCTGGTTCAGGACCTCTCTGCACTGTAGGCAGGACTGAGTGGTGTCAGACATCAGGAACATGATGAGACTCCTCTGTTTAGCTGTGTGGGAGCTGCTGGGCACCAGCTCCACCAGCCTCAGCCACCAGGACATCAGTTCCTCCCTGTGCAAAGCCAGCATTCTCCCTCTGTAACACAGTGCATTATGTATTTTATCATCTGCCAAGATGAAAACTGCAGCAACATATTAACGCCTGGTTTTTCATTTACATTAAGGCAGGCTGGGAGGCGTGACTCAGCCATAAAATTGGAAGAAATTATTATATAGACTAGCAGAACAGAGGGGTTTGTGTTAAGGCCTATCAGGACTGAAATGCTATATTATCTGAGCACTGCACTGATTTTCATCCTGTTTCTTCCTCTGCCTATGATTTAGAGGAGGTCTAAGGTGTGCAGCAAATACTTTGTGCTCTATTTCATTAACAATTATTTATCCAACTCTTGAAAAACTGGGCATTTCCATTCTGCTGGCTATAATGTATACCCAAACATCTCCAGCTGTGGAAATCCACATATGAATTAACTAAGAGCTGTGCAATTTTCAGATGTGCTCAGAAGATTTGTGTCATGGGATTGTCATTTTAAAAGAAATGTATTCTTGGATTTCCAGGCCAGGAAGGTAGAGAATATGGACTGGTGTGAGGATTTTAATGAACAAATCCAGTCAGGCATTAAAATCACCTGGCTATCAGGGTGAGCTCAGCCTCAGAATTTAAGATCACCACTAGACTGCATCTGAGTGCTCCATGAAATCTATTGGTTACCTTCCAAAATGGTTCAAATCAAAACTGAAAGACAAGAACGAGGGATGACCTAAATATACTTAAAAGGATTTGCATCCCAAAGACAAAAAAAGTTTAGAGTCAGCTCAACCTGACAGGCTCATTTGCTCATATTCAGTAAAGACAGCTGTGAATTTCAAGAGAAATTTATATTAGTTAGTTATCTGAGGCAGAATCCAGAGAAAGTCTATGCCTTGTGGACTAAAGCAAATGCAAAACATTTCTAAGGAAGGAAATGACCATGCACAGCACAGAAACATATAATTATAAAAATAGTGGTTAAAAAATGCATTTCTAAGAGGCTTTTAGGTTTCATCTTTATATGCTTACAGACACTTTATATTAAAGATCTTTTCCACCTCTGACTGATTCTTTTTACACTAATTTTCCAGGTAAGAAAATGTAGTGCCAAAGAGGATATAAAACTAATCTTTTAAAATCCCACACTAACTCCTGTAGCACCTACACAGGCTCCAACTAAGTAGATCCATCAGTTTTGTAGCCCTGCATAAGTGGGGAGGCACAACACTGCTTCACACAAGAACAGCAGTGCTTTCTTCCGTTCTTTCTTATTCTCTCTCTGAACGGAAATTCACTTCCTTAGAGGAAGTCTAGCCTCATCCTAGTTTATGTAGACTTTTCCAGAGCCACGGAGTTATTCTTCTTCTCTATCTTTCCCTCTTAGAAGGGCTTCTTCTACAAGTACCAGCAACCTTGGGAAGTCATAAAGTGACAAAGAACACTCCTCATCTCCAGTCTCTTCTCTGTTGAATGATGATAGAGCTCCATAGCTCTTCATTTCTCATCCTTCCATTTGCACAGTTCTCTGCAAGTTCAACACAAGGAAAAGGAAAGAGAACAAATAAGCCTGAAAAGGTTCTGTATGCCAGGCTCTCCACATCTCAAAGTCTTTCACAAAAGCAGCAACGAATGCAGGACACAAGGCACAGAAGAGTGAAAGGTCTTGGCCAAAGTCATCAGCAAGTAAAATTGCTCAGCAAAAAGCTAATTTCAGAATAACTCCCAGGTCTTCTCTATCCAAATCTGATGTCTACAAGAAGGATCAAAACACGTCTTAGGTTCTCCTCAATCTAATTTCAGATACCAGTTACTCATACCCCGTTCACAACTTAAATAGAAAGTAGCAAAGACAGAGTTTAGCGGAGTATTGTTTGTTTTCAAAACAACAAACAAACAAAAATAAAACAAATGAAGATATTTACTTAAGAAGGATATTGGCCCATTTAGTCCAGATCCACGTAGGAGGTTTCTGTCATCTGCTTCCATAACCTAGTTTATTTCTAAATAAAGTAAATTACCTTTTGGAAATAGTATAGTAGCTACAGAACTCAAGAACGTGTCATGTTGAATGTACAGGTGGGAATGTGGAATTAACTCAGATAAGAAGATAATGATGTTTTTCAAGAGAAAATGAAAAGAAGGAGGGAGGAAGTCTGATTTATATATTGCCTTGTTCTATTTGGATCCCTCATGCTCACAGAACAGTACTTTGAGCATGTAGGATAATTAACACTGTGGGACCTTCTATAAATTTTGTTATCATACCTGGCTCTGTCTCCAACAGAGTCCTCTTTGCTCATTAGAGATGTAAGCTTAGTTTTTCTGCAGAAATACACATCTCTTCTTTCAATCTACTTTCACTAACACAGCACCGTAAGGTACTATTACATTTGCCTCATTTCTCGTCCCACCAACCGTAACTTATTTAGCATTTTATTATCCAAGTCTTGTCCTAGCAAGACTTGCCACCAATATGATATATGGGAGACACACAGAGAGACTACAAGCATGAGTTGTCAGCTCCATCTGAACTGTTAGCAGAAAGAGCCCATAGTGGGAAGCTGAGTAGTCAGCTTAGAAAGGCTCATAAACAGATGGGTGTATTTTCTTCAAGCATAACTGCAATGTTGGAAAAGATGACAGCAAGTAAAACCTCACCTCTGTCTTCCAAGAAGTTGGCCACATTATCAGCAGGGTCAGGCAATAAGCTGATTGTGTTTGATTGTAACCAGCTGACCTGAGCACCATTGGTTCCCTAAAGAACTGCTGCTCCATCAGCAGATCCAACAGCTATAAATAGAAAAGGACCTTTTTTACCATACTGTCTGGAGCAAAGTCCTGATCAAATGAAAAAGATGCAGTGGGATGTCAGGGCTACAGGGTACAGATGTGATTCTCTTAACTTGCGCAGAGACTCTCACTTTGCAGAGTAATTGTAAAACAGCTGCCACTGAGCAGCCCACTGGTTCATGTTTAGGGAAGCAATCAGCAAGTGCAGCATAGATCCATATTTTATGCTTATCTAAGCAGAACCCAGGCAGAGAATGACATGACCCTTCCCCAGACAAGGTTTGTTTACATTCATTACATTCATCATTAGATAAACAAAGTATCCTTGTTTATAATGACTTTTCTGTTCATATTTCCACTCCAAATTACCTGTATAAGAAGCAACAAGTGCCTTTACCCTGAGCTCAAGTTAGACATGGAGCATTCATTGAACTGAAAGCCTCAGGACAGATTACATGATGATCTCTAGTTATAGAGGTAGATACAAGCAGTTCTGTTAATGAAGTGTAGGTCAATCCCATTTCAAAGAAGGAGCAAATCTATACAGCTGTCAATGGTAAGTGGTATAACTAGCGTACCCTGCTCAGAATGGCTATATTACTATCAACTTCAGGCAATACATGCTTGCCCCATGAAGAAATGTTATAGACTAACATTATACCTTTTTATAGTGGGAAGATAAATATTCATCCTGCATATATTCTACAAATAACTTGCAAGGAAAATGCCTTTGCTTCAGATGCAGCACTTTGACAACACTACTCTAGCCACATTTATTTCTGTGATATGTTATTAATTATACACTAGTGTCTGTTGAGTTATGTTCTTTTCTTTTACTGCTACGGAATTATACTTCAAGATTGTGACATGGGGTAGTCAAGGAAACGAATCTTTATAAGACCTTCCCTAGTACAAGGTTGAATATAACATTAAGAGCAAATCATTCTTCAAGTGAAATGTCACATATTGTGAGATCTAGATCCTCAAACTACTATAGCCCCACGAAGTTGTCTTTAATAATAATATTCTCTTTGGAAATCAAGAAGAGAAATCAGATTCTGCCACAGGTCATTTTTTAATCAGCATCCAGTGATGTTTATTAAAAAAAACATAAATTCTACAGCTTAACTCTGATGGACAAATTAAGTCAGGTCAGTAATTTAGACTTTTAATATTACCTTATTTATCAGGGAAAAAAAAAAAAAAAAGATGCTTCTTCATTCCATAGCTCTATTTTGCAGAATAAACTATTTAAGTTGTTTTGGACACAGAAGATGCACTGCTAACACATAGTTCATCTTTATTTATCATAAAATGAAGAAACTGACTACCTTTAACATCCCACTATGAATTCCAGTGCTGTATTTTTATTCTGTTAAAAGATCCAAAGCAATCAAAAAAAAAAAAAGTTCAAAAACTAAACATCTGTATGCCTAAACTCCACCCTTCTATGGCAACTCTTTTGGTAGAAAGTGGTTTGTCTCACATGACAGGCACTTTCCTAACAAATTCCTTTCTTGCTTATTCTTTTCCTTAGTATGTCTTCCTGAAATCCATTTCCAGCTTTAAAGACCTTTTTCCCCCCTTACTGAAGTAAGGATTTTTTTATCCTTTATGTCCTGAAATCTCCTTAGTCCTGGGCTTGCACTCTGGGAACGCATGACATAGCATACACAAGCACATCAAAGTTCCCAAATAAATATTTCCTCATTATTCTCTTCTCTCAACTCATAACTATGTCTTGGCTTTGGTTTATGTATCTTCTCTCTGAGAGCCTTGTTTAATTCTGCTTTATCATACAAATTAGTAATGAACAAGTAAAAGCAAGTGAACATCCGTAAACAATGTGACTCTCTCCTTCTCCGTAAAGGCATTTGAGAGTCTGAAATAGCTTGGTGGCCACGATTACGAAGTTTCACTATCTTCTGTATAAATCTGATGAATTTTCTTAAAACTATTTCTGTCCTAGACATATTTTTCAGCCTTGCTGCCACTCTACCCTTATTAATCATTGTAAGAGATATGTATGGAAAAATATATCCTTTTATTTTGGGAAATGATTAATATTCCAAACATTCATGATATGACTACAGATATTTTCAGTGGGCTTAAATTAACTAAATTCATACGTTTGACTATTTTTCCCCAGTGCACCATACTATAATCTGGCATGAGAAGGACTAGAAAAGACTTGATTTAATTATATGTTCTGTCTGAGCAAATACAATCCAATTAAAGAAGATGTGATTATTAAATCTAAAATACATTAGCATGCATCCATCAATCAGATGCTTGAGCTTTAAATTAATAAATAGTTCTTATACAGTTACCCAACCACTAGAAAGAGAATCAGAATTAAAACCTCTAATAACATTAGCCCAAGTCAATCAATGCATGATTTAAAGTATAATTTACTGAATGGATTTTGTGCACCAGTTGTAGTAAGTTCAATGAAGTTTGTTCCAGCCTTGGGTGATGTCAAAGTAACTGATTCTGTTTTGCCACAAAAAGTGGTCTTCTCTGTTTCCATACATTGACCAATACATTTTGCTGCATTTATGTCAAAAATACCTAACACTTTAAAGTTTCTTTCAAACTTTCTACCATATTCAAATATTTTAGCAATTTTTTTCCTCCGAATTTCCGCTGAGAACACCGTTATTAAAGAATGCAGTGCATGCATATATTAAAACCTTTGATTTCTATATAAGATGCCAGGAAAACAGATTAAAGGTCATTAGAGATGTCTAAGCTATCAAGCTAAAATAGATTTTATTCCTTCTATTAGGGAATGACTGTTCAATGCCCAATTCAAGATACTAATGAGAGGTGTCTCAAAGAGGTATATGGTGTTGTCTGACCTCCAAAAATATCCTAGTAAGGCAATGTGGAGTTCAAAATATGACCATGTCAACCTGCTGCCCTAAGATAGCCATATGTAAAGCCTCTCCAGTACCTGCTCTGCTCCGCTGAGAATTTTCATACTGTTTACATTAATGTATCTCAGTGTTGCCAGTTAGAGTGATGTAGGAGCTCGGTAAATATAACATCAAGGTGAGAAAATTAATTTGAACAAGACTCATTTTTCCTTCACGACTCACAAAATTGGCTTTATCTGCTGCAGTGAGATTTTGATAAACCCTCACTGTATGGTCTTGCCCAGCTTTCCATTGCTCAGCTTCCAGGAATTTGTCTTCTGGGTAAATAACCAGAGATGAAAAATAAAGAGTGACATATTCCACAAAGAAGAGGAATTATAGGCCAGAAGTCTTTTTGGAAGATAGTGCTGATGGAGCATGGATCTGCCTGCTTCTTCAGATGTTTCACATACAAATACTCTTCTTAACACTGATGTAACACAATTATAAAGGCCCAGGAACCAGAACGAGGAAGTTTACTATCAGTTTCTTCACAGAGGCTAATGCTAACTAGCTTTTTTTTCTCAAGAGTTCCCAGCAGACAGCTGAAAGACACAAACGATCCATGTAATTCCTTGTCAGATGAGTCTTTCTCCTATAAGTAAAGCAGGATAGAAAGCAGGATGCCAGGGAAGAGAGCTGAAAACTAGGCACGTGTCTGGAGGTAGGAGACCTAGGCTTCTAGTAGTACTGATCTATTTGTTATGAGGAAGAGAAGCTGTCCAGTTTAGCTGTGCTGTGCTGATGTGCTAAAGCAAATAGGAAGGTACCATATCTGGATGTAGATGGTTATATCAGCCAGGCATCAACTTAAATAACAACAACAAAACAAAAAAGAATTGAAAGGCAGAAATATTCATCTTTGTCTGTGTGGCTACAGTCAGCCACATTCCTACAGAGAAGGACATCTAAACATTGCTATTGGTAGCACACAAGGAAAAAAATAATGCTGTCATCTTTAGCTTTAAAAACTTACGCTGATGGTCATTTACAACCAGTATAGAGCTCTTTGGAACCTGTTGCAAAAATTCATAATGAAAATCTCCCAGTAATGAGAACATGATTTCTTCATGATTTCATCATTAAACATGATTCTCCCTTTGCTTTTGTTATGATGAATAGAATGAATTATCTTTGAGCTGAAGTGAATTGGTGCTTAAGTGTAAGAGATCAAACCTATTGCAATTGATATTTCTATGCAAAATAAAATCCAAATCAATGGTGTATGCATTCAATGCAAAAAAAATTAAAAAAAAATAAGAAAAACTCACACAAAACTGATAATTATTTTGAGCCAAACCAACTGGGTGAAAATATTTTAAACGTTTTAAACGTTTAATCACCATTCATGTTGTTTTGCTAAAAAACAGATCTAACTTTTAGGAATGAAAGAAAAGAAAGTTATGATTAAAAACCTTGAAGAATTGCTATGTAAAATGGAAATTGTACAAGTTGCAAGTGCTGTGAAGAACTGATAGCAGTCAATACCAATTACAAGCCCTGAAATACCGAGATCAGATAAAGGAAGCAAAAAGATACAGAAAAATATTTTGTAAGTTGTTAGATGTAATAATGCATCTGAAGTTCATATAACCAGAAGAAATTTAAACAGTGGGTTTGGTACTTTATCTGCTAGGCATGGTAGAGTGTGCCTTGACTTTACCATAATTATGAAGAAGAAGAAAATGATTTGTGTGTGTTTGTGTGTTTAGGAGAACACATGAGACGATAAAGTACTTCGTATTTTCTAAGCAACCAAGGATGATATTAAACACCTATACTGAAAAAGGATAGTTTTAACTCAACAAATTTTCACATTAAGAAACAAACATAGCAAATAAGCTTCTGAGGTTTTAAAATGCATTACTAAGAAATCTGAGAACCATGGAGAATCACCAGATTGGAGGAAAACTAATATGTCATCACATATAAAAAAAGAAATAGTAATGAAATTGAGGTCTTCAGGACCTAGGAACATTACTCTCAACTTAAGTTTTTTGAAAATCCATTAAGGATGAACACAAGACAAAAGGTGCACTTCACATGAACTATCTTCCTAAAATATCTCTACAGAATGTAATCTTAAAACACATGTCTAAGCACCAGGGTGTAAATGATCTTTGGACATCCCACTTACACTAACCGGAGACTAGACAAGTAGCTTCATCCACTGACTTATTCTTAGATGGTGAGAGAAAGTTAGGTGAGATGAATACCAGGCTCCTGTGCCTGTCATAATACTCTGTCACTCTAAGCTATAAATCCTTTCCTGTTCATCCTGGATATCTGCGTTTCTTCTTTTGTGTCCAAGAAGAATAATAAATTTAAGCTGATCCATTCTTAAGAAAAGAGACTGAAGACTTTGAAAATTTAAATACAGCAGAAAAATCCTTTCCACAGTTTAATTCATTGAAAAGTTGTGCCATAAAAATTGATTTTCTTGAAAACAACGTATCAAACTGGAGAAAATATCAGAACAACTGTTAAAAACAAGTCAAGAATCATGACTTAAGCGTGCAGAGCCAATGCCAATAACTGGTAGCATGTTGGGGCAAGAGGATATGGTCCTGTATCACTGACTGTGCAGACAACATCCATAGCAGATTACAAAATCTCATATTTTGCTCTTTTCTGATTTTGCTTTTCATTTCAGCAGTGGTTTTAAAAACAAAACAGATCCTTTACCCAGGCCTAAGGGCTAAAAAAAGCTTTGATTCATTATAAAAGAGAGATCAGATTTAGTGTGAACAAAGGCTCTGCACAACCTGAAGAGCATCCCTCTAACTGGGGTTTGTAAAGAAAAGTCTGATGAGATCTAAGGACTTATATTATCCTCTCCTAAGGTTTCAACTGTTGGAGAATGCCTCAGAGGAAGGTCATCTCAACAAAGCTACTTTTACAGATTTTCTAAGCCTCTCTACCTGCTCTCATTTTTTGCTTGCAATCCTCCTCCTTCTTCCAAATTCACTAATGCCTGCTCAGCTTTGTTGCAGCTCATTGGGTTTTTGCTGGAGCCCTGTACTGAGCGATGTGGTTGCAGCACGCACACACATCTTTTCCCATCCTACTCAGACTATATATCCCCTCCTTCTGTATCAACAACAGATGCCAAATGTATTTCTGCAGAGATTTCCAGTACTGCAGGATAGGAAGTTCTTGTTCATTAAGTCAACATTTGCTAACACATTTAGGAGACCAACCAAGATTCCTAAGTCTGTCCTCTAAATGATTTACTTTCTTAAAACTTTTTATTTGTACCCTTACATCATCTACTGAGTATCAAGCAATTATTCACCCGTAGAGTGACAAGTTCAGGTTTAAAACTGTTAACGTATTCTTCATAGTATAAATGAAATAGTTATTTTTAATCATAACCCTGCCTCCATAAAATTTAAAAGCTAAACTCTTAGGTGCAACTTGTTTCTGTTGAAAATAATTCAGTAATCAGATGAATACTAACACAATTTTCAATTAAAAACACAAAGCTCCACCCCACATTTCTCTTTTTGGAATATGAAATACTTTTATTGGCACAGAGCTGCTGCAGGAAGGAAATAGTAGCAAATCGTAGGTTGAGTGGTTGAGTTGGGGAGCTCTTGGCAGGATGTTGTAGCTTTTTTTTTTTTTTTTGACAGCACATGTTGCTTGTATGGGCTCAAAAAAGTCCAAAAACCCTTAAAGTGACTGAGAAACACTGTATTTTTTATATTCCTTCTAGATTAGAGTTGTATGTTGTACGTTTGTTCTGGTAATGCACAAGGAAGAGTCAGCCAATGCTAGAGCATGAGATGCACAAGAGTGGTATCATTTTGTGGCCAGTTACAGAAGAGGATCAGCTATGGTCCTATAGAGGATGGCGTACGTACAGAAGTAAAGAAATCCCGCTTACATGTGCGTAGGAGGAGTAGGTGGTCACTGACAGGGAAGATAGTCTTGAATTCATAGAAGCGGATTGAATCCAAGAAAGTTGAGGTTATAGGCAGCCTTAATAGGATCAGGCTGGTAGTTGGAAAATGGTGGTTAGAAAGAAAAGATGATTGGTTTATCCATGACCACTGTTTTGTCAGAGGGAGGTCAAGTCTCACATAGGAAGAGTGCGATAGATAGGGAAGTGGAAGGAAGCAACAGAAATTGACAATAAAAATGAAATAGGAACAGAACTGTGTTATATAAAGTTGTCTTCATAGTAAAACGGGACCCTGGAGATTAACCTGTTTTCATGGATTTTCTGCTAGAACTCCTGAAATACAGTCAAACACCTGCACCAAGTAAAAGGCGCTGGGTGAAGGGAAAATGCTTTTTCCTGCTATCTTCTACTTCGTGTTTAATAACTGCATAGCTGTCTTCTGCACAGATTGGCTGTGGCAGCCAAAATTATTTATTACTGTAACAGACAGGTTAACTGACAATTTTATAGAAAACATTAATATTGAAAATATACAGATTAGTGAGTAGGGCAACGTTGGTAAAAGCTGAATCAATCATTCTTATTACTTTTGAACTCCATATTTTCTCTCCTGAATCCCTGGGTACATTACAAAGAATTAAAGATCAGTAGGATGAGTATTTAAGTGTGAACTAGGTTAGAGGGAGGTCTTAAATCAAAATCTTCTCAGCAGGATGTTATTGCACAGAAGAGAGGTTTTAAACTCAAAGTAAAAGCTCTTAACCTAAGAAAATTTTTACAAGCAATGAAGGGTAACCAAAAGCTAACATCACTAGGTACTAAGACATGATTTATTACAGCATGCATTATGTAGGAAATTATGAAATATATTACAGTGGTCGCCAGGAATTTTAGAGAAGCATTTTTTCACAGGAGAATGTTCTGAAAAACCCGTATGAGCAAAGACACTGGAGACAGTTCTTAGACACGGCACTTAAAAGATCTGGAGGCACAATTTCATATAGTCTAGCTGGGGTTTCAGCTAAGCATATTTTCTAAAGATAATAATAAATCCCTGAAGGTAAGAGTAGGAATTGTTTTTAGCACCCAACCAAGGCAGAGAGCAGAAAGTCTAGGAGCATATCTGTTAAAATATCACAAGCATCTATCAACCCTGCCTTGTCTGATCTGTCTGTTGACAGCAGAATTGCCTTTCTTCTTTCTCCTTAGTTACCTTATAGCTATCTCTAAATATATTTATTGCAGGAAGACAGATAGTCTGACTTTTCAGAAATACGAATTTCCCTTATTATATCACAGTAGGAGAATATGCTGGTGGAAGGATAAATTTATATACAAAACAGGCTGGATGAGATCCGTTCCTAAATAAAGTCTCCTCTGGCAACAGAAACATGAAAGCAAACCTTACTCTTTTGAGCTAGGAAAAACCTTGAACACACTTTGAAACTCAGTGGAGCCCTCCTCATTAAGTTCAACACGTGATAACACTCTCCCACTTAATCAGCAGATACTACCATCCATTCTCATTAGGCTAAATCTGCTCCCTGGGAGATATCCCAATAAACTGGTGATCCCAATTAAGCTCTTTCCAATTAATTTGCACTTCATGGGAGTTTTAACATTATTTCACTTAAATTCAGTCTGAGACCTCTGTGTGTGTGTGACTTCAGCAGCACCTTCCATATAAATAAGGGCTACAGAACTAATTCCAAAAAATGGGATTTGTCTTTAGGAGATGCTAGTTTTCTAAACATTTCTTGATATTTCAAAGCATAGATATTGAACATCAAAGTTCTTAACTGGATCTGAATAATCACAGCCTCACTCACCAGTTCTCATGAGCAGCTTTCCTGCCAACAGACTCATTTCTCCCAGGCATTTTCCACCTTTCCCAGTGTCCAAGCTTTTTCCCAGAGCAGCTCTCCAGCTGGAAGTCTCTCCAGCTCTATGCTTAGGAAGAAAACATTATCATTTACTCAGTACTCTTCAGAGCACAACATTCAGTACAGAGATTGCTGTACTTCCACTTTTTAAAATATATACAAAACCTTCATCCTTTGCAACTCATAGTAGCAGTTACTCTTAAGTGACTGGCAGCAATCATCTAGTTCTAGACTTGAAATTCAGATGCCTGTATTACCATGGTGAAGAATGATGAGTCTCCAAGATGGAAAAGGACAGTTCCTTTCATTTTCCATTTCTCCAACTCTCAAATTTGTTTCTCAAATGCAATCTCCCTACTGAAAATTAGTTGATGAATTTAATATGTATTCTATGATTTTCTTAAAAATAAATGTAGATGTTAAATAGAGTATGCACCCAGACAGCTGCAAGATGAATTTTTCATGATAACTGAGAAACACCTTAAATTTGCACTACTAAAAAGGAGATAATTTAAAAACATTTATCTAAAACCAAAAATAAAGAACAGGTAAATCTTTAATTTCAGTTGTCATGATAATGTGAATGTGTAACTTGGAAAATACATGAACTCATCAAGTACAGAGCAACTCATGGTCTACCAACAAGCCCAGTGACTTAGATCAGTAGCTACCATCTTTCACACCTTTATAGCGGACTTTTTCTGTACCTCTTCAAGCAAGTATTGAAAGATTAAGGAGTTAGTCATGGCCTGAAGTAGAACCAGCTACCAGTGAGAAACTCTAACTAGTGTTCTGTATTTTGAAAATACTTGGATCCCATTAACATCAGTTGGACTCAAAAGTATTCATTTTAATCTACTATCATGTATATACACCAACACAGTCAATTCTAAGTATCTCTACCTATCCAAGAAGAACAAGTGAATTTACAGAACAGAATGGCAGTCAATTCAGTGAAGACGGGCAAAAGTTACAGCAGGAGCATGTCTTAGATACTTGTGGCTTCCAGGCATTTGATGTACCTTTTTCCCATGAAAATGGAAGATGAAATGTCCATACATGGTAATAGATTTGGAATAGAATTAATTTGGACATATTCATAATTGGACAGATTTGGAAGGGTAGACCAAAAAAAAAATTAACTAAAAAAATGACTGCATGAAATATAAGCAAGCAGAATGTAAGTTAAAACTGATCTAAAGTGAAGGCGACAACCTTCTGTACAAGGAACAGAAGGAACTTACATAAATGTGCTACTGAAATAAGAAGGGAAATGAAAATGGATGCAATCAAATCGAATCATAAAAACTGCTATTTTCATAGTATTTTATCATCATTCCTGGAAATTAGCTCTATCAACTTCAAAATTAGCAAACCTGAAGACTTCCTTTCAAGCTAAGATTTGAAGTTTGCTGGCTTAGGAGGGGGACAAAAACGTAGGAAGGAGAAGAAGACATGAAGCACATACATTTTCAGTATATCCTGGAGAGGACATGGCACATTAGTCTCTCAAGTAACTGTAACTTCTCTCAAGTAACTGTAATGTCCACGCTGCTCTATGTAATACCAGGAGCAGAAAGCATTACTCACCAGAACTCTCCACAGCTTTCCTTTCTCCTCCTGGCCTTTATCTCCTGGTCCCTTAAGTAGACCTTGGCTTTCATCTCTCAGAAAGTTGAGATAGGAAGGAGGGAAAACAAGTCAGTTCTTGTGGAAAATGATTATTAAATACATGACGGTGGTCTCATCTCCAGAAGAGCAGGGGAAAAGAGATAGGAGCCCAAGACCCTTGTGTGGGTCCTTCCTGAAAAAATCCTTGGCTGTTTCTAACATTTCAAATACAGTCCTTCCCAAATCCTGATGCTCTTTGCCAAATGTTCCCTTAATCAGAGACAGCCTAAGACCCATATCTGACTCTCAAATACTTCAAAAAGCCAATAATCTCTTTCAGTTTGCTTCTCCAGCACTTCTCTTTGCTAGGAATTCATATTACTGCTGGAACATTTAATTTGACCTACCTCAGTGACATGCATTGGCAAGTTTTGTCACACAGTCATGGGACTGGCCTTCAATTCTCAGAGGGAAAAGGTGAATAAAAAAGACAGATATTGATAGTGGCTCTTCTGTCTTATTTCTGAAGATCTTGTTTTTAATAGTGTTGTTTTCTCTTCTCTGTGTAATATGCAGTCAACCTAGGAAAAGACAGCACAAGAAAAAAGATATGCAGAGGTAATACGCACAAGAGAATAAAATTGACGAGAGTTGTAGAAGATGGGGGCAAATTCTGATGACTGACAAGGGGTGGTGATAAAAGCGCCAAATTTCCAGATGGTGAAGAAAGAAAAAGAAAGAGGAAGGGAGCAAGGAAAAAAAAACAGAGAGAAAAAAAAGGCTTACTTTGATAGGAGGTATAAGGAAATATGCATACATTACGTATGTTCTTCAGCCAAGAAATATTATTTGTCTTAGTTCAAGATTAATTAAACCAATTATTTTAAAGATAAGATCATTTTAGCTGACAACATTATCTTTAAACCCCAAAATCTATGATTCAGTGAATTTTTCAAATCCTTCATCCAAAAATAAAATACACATTGCTCAAATATTTGCTTATACTTGAAGCTTTTCTTAACAAATGGGCTGAAATTGCCCTTTTGTTGTAGTATACTAGAGAACAGAAGCATCAGTTTAACAGCCTTGTGATTTTTCAGCCCTTAAAGCAAGAGCTTTGCTGCAGAAAATATTATAGAATTTCTTCCTGAAATTATCCCCTCAGGCCACCACTAATATAAACGTAAATAGATAAATCGCTCACTTTATGCTTTGGTATTATAGGATTCACCACAAGAGAAAGAAATAAGCAGTTATTGTGAGTTTTACCAACATGAATAAGGTTTTTTTTTTTTTAGAAAATCTTTTCAACACAGTTTTAACTGCTTAATTTTAACTTGGCAGTAGGGAAACAAAAAAGAAAGGAGATTTTACTATCAAAGAAAACAGAATTAGAAAAAAATATTGAATTATGGAAAAGGCAATCCCAGTAGTACCTTGATTTCCATGGGGGTTTACACTTCATTAGATGAGCAGATAATTATCAGGTTACTACTGATGTTTTTCAAAGGTCTTTGATTCTGTCGACGGTTTACGGGCGTTAGGCCCGATTCCGTGACAAAGGGGACGGGGGACCCAAGGGCCCACGTCCCGGGAAAAGGGGAAAGGGGAAGAGGGTAGGGAGATGGCCCTGAGAGCAAAGAACAGCGGCAACAATCTGAGGAGAAACAAACTAATTTACTAAATAAAATATCGGAATGCAAAACAACACACTATAATACAATATAATTACAATTTAAGCTGATAAATTCAATACAGAGAGAGAGAATGTCCCAAAATCAAGGTAGGCCTTACTCTACTACCGACGATAAGGCGGCTGGAGAGCGAGGTGCTGCCAAGACGAGAGACGGCGGAAAAAAAGGGACAAGGTCTCGTGATCTGCAAGTTTTTATACTGCGAGCTTCTATCTTTTCCCTCCGGCTGGAAAATGGTAACAAAGGAGCAAAGTACCGTGGGGACTGTAGTAGTCCTTCTCTTCTGAGAACTAGGTATGTCCACTACATGATGTTATGATGTGGAATACCAATAACCGAAAATCACAAAACCATGACAGATTCCAAGCACTTTACAGCTGCTGTCTTTATCTATTGTTTGTGGAACTACACAGATCAGAATTTATTTATTTTTTAACAGTGCTCCTAAGCAGTACTATAAATCTTTGAATGATCTTGGAGACTCTACAGCTTGACCACTCACTACTTAATTGGCTCATTCTATCAAGGACTGAGAAGATGCTTAGAGTTATTTTGGTACCAGATACGTCCTTAGGACTGAAGATTTCTGTAGTGTAATTGAAGCGCTACAACACTCTTCGTGAGATGTGCACCACACAAAAGCCTCTCGTATAACTTAAGCTGCACAATGATGATTAAAGTGGCTTTAAAAGGCAACAGCAAAAAGAGCTTTCTACAGAATCTTTGCACCTGCGTGAACATTTCTCTAATTGGTTAGGCTTATTTACTGTCCCTCTCATAGCTGGAACCTAGAGATATGCTTTCCCTGCAAACCAGTTTGAATAAAGCAGTCACCACCAACAACAGAAGGAAGTGAGTCCATAGATTTGTGAAGCAATCAGAAAGATCAACACAATAGAAAAGGCGTTGCAAAGAGGTGTAATGACAAAAGGACTGGCACTATAGAAAGAAGGAAGGGAAGAAGATTGTTTACCCATCTCTGAAGATGTGGGTTTACAGGGAAAAGCTCCACTAAGGAGGGATCTCCAGAAAGAGATCCTTACTCAGTGGCAGTCAGCCCTTAAACTGCCTTCACCTATGCTTCCAGAGCTGATGGGGTCTTTTCTCCAAGTGCTCAATCAGTGGTTCAGGCTGTGACTCAACAGTTCTCATACAGGTGTGTTTTCTTTTGCAGACATGAACAGTCCATTATAAAAGCCAATTATTCCTACTTCTTCTCCAACCAAACAACAAGTAAAACATGAAAATTAAAGCCTTCAAGTTGACCGTGCCCATTCTTGATAAGAATAGGATATCAAGCAGATGATGGATCCAGGGCCAATGTCATAGCCTTTGCTTTCCAAGCTGTCTTTAACAGCTAAAGACAAAACTTGCCCTAAATAAATAAAAAAAAAGAATACATATTTTGTGGGTAAGAGGAATTGAATTATATGTCTAAACATACCAGCAAACTTGAGATGCAAGTCTTCATACTCATTATTACTAAGTGCCTGCACCCAGAAATAGGTTATGTAGAAGTCAAGATACATCCCTGCTAGTGCTTACTGGCAAACAGAATAAAGGCACTGAGTGTGCTTTTGTTATAAACCTGGTGTACCATAAACATAATTTCCACATAGAAGAGGTGCAGAGAAGTTGAGGTGTTAAACTTGAATTATGTTATGACAACGCTGATTACAAATTCATATTTTACTGAGAGTTATTAAAAGGTAATATGAAATGAAATGTAAGTACAAATAGCCCATATTCTGAATGACAAAAAGTGTTCTCAGGCAGGTATATGTTTAGAAATAACCTGTAAAAAGCAGAGGACCAGTGTGATGAGAGCATTCACTGATGGCAGTGAGCTGCTCAGGAACATGGGGCTGAGGATATTGTGACAGTCCACCAAAGGATTTTAGAGCAGAGTGACCAATAGCATTTTGGAACCCAGCTATAAACTCACCAAGAAGTTCAGAACTAGCTATCACCACTCAGTGTTCTGAGTTATAACAGATGCTCTCAAGAAAACACCAGCTTAAAACTATTTTGTATATTATAAAGGATTAAAGAACAAAATAGGAACATCATTATGCCACAGTACAAGTCAGCGATGCATCCATAAGCAGGCTATTGTATGCAGCTTAGGTTTCTCCATCTCAGAAATAATGCAAGAGAAACAGAAATAAATACAGCAAAGGGAAGCGAGGATGAGAAAAAATGTGGAGTACATCCCATGCAAAGTGCAAACACACAGATAGGACTCTTCATTGTGTAGAGGAAATGGCAGAGAGAAGAATCACAGGAAAGATATATCCAAAGCTATGGGCAGCAAGGAAATTGTAAGCAAGTTTTCTTGCTCAGCTAATAAAAGAATTGGAGAGCATCAAATGGCTAAACAAGTGACAGGTTTGAAAAAAAAAAAAAAAAAAAAACAGAGGCATTTAGTCACACAATACCCAGTTATACTGTAGGTCTTCAAGCAAGAAAATCTTTGAGATAGTATCACTTGTAAGTAAGGAAGTGCATGAGTTGCAAATTGAAAGAGGCTGGGTGGATTTTCTGGAAAAATATGACTGTGCTTGCTCTGTTCTTATACACTTCTCCGGGCACCTCTGCTTTCAAACAGGTAGTAGGTTAGATGCACCTCTGGCATGGCTCATACGCTTCCTGTGTTCTTTCGACCTTCTACTGGTTTCAGTATTGGTCTCAGCTTGGAATGTGTAAGCTGATACAAGCTATACATAGGAGGAGTAAATCATTGTCAACGGTTTACGGGCGTTCGGCCCGGTTCCGTAACAAAGGGGACGGGGGATCCACGGGTCCACGCCCCGGGAAAAGGGGAAAAGGGTAAGGAGATGGCCCTGAGAGCAAAGAACAGCGGCAACAATCTGAGGAGAAACAAACTAATTTACTAAATAAGATATCGGAATGCAAAACAACACACTATAATACAATATAATTACAATTTAAGCTGATAAATCCAATACAGAGAGAGAGAATGTCCCAAAATCAAGGTAGGCCTTACTCTACTACCGACGATAAGACGGCTGGAGAGCGAGGTGCTGCCAAGACGAGAGACGGGCGGAAAAGGGATGAGGTCTCACGATCTGCAAGTTTTTATACTGTGAGCTTTTATCTTTTCCCTCCGGCTGGAAAATGGTAACAGAGGAGCAAAGTACCGTGGGGACTGTAGTAGTCCTTCTCTTCTGAGAACCAGGTACATTCACCACATGATGTTATGATGTGGAATACCAATAACCAAAAATCACAAAACCATGACAATCATGAAAACAAAATAAATCTGAGAGATGGACAGCTTTCATTCATTCATGGTTAGATGCCTTACGAGGATTTTTTTTATATCCATCTCTCTCTGTTTTTCATGCTCCATCCTTTTCTAACCCATTAGCAAATTGCTACCCCAAATTTTAACCACAGTGGCTCAGCACTGAGTTAGCAGCTATCCCCAACAATTTGCAGGAGGAAACATGAAAGTAAAGATTGATCAGAGTTAGTCTATGATTTAGGAAAGTCCAGGACAGAGACTGACTATGCTCTCTGCGGGAATAGATAACTATAGGACAGTAGAAAGGGATAAGCCTGTAAGGCTTCTAAGAGACAGGTAGAAAGGTTTTGTTTTAACTCTCAGTGGAAAATTACCTAATCTGATTTTTGATTACTAAAATTATGATGTTGGATTATTTTTCTTCCCTGATAAATTTTTAAGGACAAACTTCATATTTTAATTTTGAAAAGAATTGAAAAGTTTTTGTGCCGTTAACTATAAACTCAATGAACTCTCTGCGTCAGAAATGGTACCAAAGTATCTCAGGGATTTATCTTTTGGGTCCTTTTCTTGTCGACATCTCTGAACCATCTGTTCTGAATGAACAACAGTTCCCATGAGATACAGCAGTGATTCAGAGCAAAACTATAGACTATAGAACATATCAGCAATCCAGGGATCCCATTTTATAAACCAGAAGCATACAGGAGCTTACCCATCCTGCCTCTCTCTGGAGACGACATTTATGAAACGACATTTTTGGGTACAAATAGGGATTTCACTTCTCTCCCACATCCTTCATTTTTAGAATCATAGAATCATGGAATGTTTTGAGCTGGAAGGAACCTTAAACACCATCCAGTTCCAACCCTCCTAACCATGGGTAGAGACACCTTCCACTGGACCAGGTTGCTCTAAGCCTCATCCAACCTGGTCTTCAATACTTCCATGACTTCTCTGGGCAGCCTGATCCAGTGTTTCACCATTCTCATAGTAAGGCGTTTCTTCCTTATATCTAAATTAATCTTCACTCTTTCAGTTTAAAACCATTGCCTAAATGATTTGTTTGTTTGTGCTGCTACAATTGTATTTAAAAATTTTGGTTGAAAACATTGGGTGAAAAACAGTGGCAGGCTTAAGAAGAATTAGGAAAGTATTTAGCAAGATTTTTTTAGACCTGGATCCAGGTTTTGAGGAAGCTTTGATCCTATCACATTTTGGTGTTTAAATGCAACATGAAATTATAAAAGTCAACAGATTTGAATGTAGAAGCATTTAGGAGCTAAACATGCCAAGGAAAACAGTTTTATTTAAGGTATTACTCTTCTCCCAGCCATTAGATTTTAAATATTGCAATTGTTGTTTCCAAACACCCTCCTTCCACTTTGCTTTATTAGTTAGTATTAAGCTGCTAAGTAGTAAATAGAATAGAGTCCACCGGGGTTTTTCACACTGCAGTTCAGAGCAGAAGTAGCTGAAGCGTTGTTCTTTAATAGCGGTGTAAGTCCTTCTACGAGCAATAAAAGCTGCCACTTCCTTTATGAGGCAACCTAAATGCCATTAAAACGATGAATGAACTAGTTCCATTTTATTTCTTCAGCCTTTCCCAGCACAATTCCCACAGCTCTATTTAAATCACTAGCTTGTATTCTACATAAGTTCCTATGTGCTTGAAACGCACAGATGTCTGCAAAAGAACTAACAGCCTTTCAGAATGGCCATAAAGGTTTATTATTTTCTTTTCCAATGTGCAAACAGTTAAAGAATTGAAGTGGAGCTGAAATACATAGCCAAGATTAATCCCCAAGTTCTAAGGCAGCTCTTAAGAGAATTTTCCGGGTATTTTAAGAGATCATCCTGCTTTGCAGTCAAGTGTTGCTGGTTATCTCTGAGAAGCTGAATCTCACACTGATCAGTCCCTCTGGACTGCAATACAGAACAATAATGTTCAGATCAAAAGCATCCTGATTAAATAACCTAATTAAGAGGTACATGGAACTGGTGTTGCAGTAGATTGTTCTCCTCCTATGAGGATGTAAGAAAATCTCCTAATTTACCTTCTTTTCAAAATTAAGGGTAAACATTTGCTTCTGTGACATGTTTATGACCTATTAATTAGGTCCTACAAGGCTAGTTAAAATCTCAGCCCTTCTTTACCACAGTTCAAGCAGCTAAAATTACCTTCAACCAAATATCCCAAGGCATAAACTGCGAAAGAAATCAAACGCTTCTCACTGAAGTTTGGGTGGGTGATTAAATACAGCTCTCCAAGATGCTAGCTTTAATGTCAGTGGAGAGGAGGAGGGAAAGGAGAGGAGAAAGAAAAAGAAAGAGAGAGAGTAAGCATACTACTACAGTTAAACTTTCAGCCAAATATGTTGTCATCAAAAATCCTTAATCTATTGTCTACACTAAAACAGTACTTGAAACCCAGCAGTCAGAATGTGCAGTTTGTCACCAGGACATGCAAGTCTGCTCCAGACCTTACCTGTACAAGAGGATTTTTAGCTCAAGATTTGAGTTATAAAGATCCTTTGCTCAGTCTCTGGTGTATTAGGGCAGACACATACGCCTAGTGAATGGGCTTAACTAGGAAAGAAGTGGTAGGAAAAAGTAGAGCTGGAATAGTCATTTGAAGTGGATAACACTGTAAACCTAATCAGTGAATCTCCACATTTTCTACGTTGTTACACACCTTATTTCAGTTCAAGAATGCAGTTTAATGGTCAGAGAATAAATGATATAAATTCTTTCTATGATCAGTGATCACTTGTTCTACATCAGTTCAAGCAATCATGCTGCTGTGATGTGAATTGGGAAGCATGGGGGAGAATTGATGCCCCCAAGTCATAGAAACAAGATGTAATGTGTCCCTTTGGCCAGGCACAGATCACCCAACCAAGCAACCCAACTTTGGAACATAAAATTTACGTTCCTATTGTAGTCAGCAGGGAAAGATGGGCACTTCCAGCATCAATGAGAATATGAAGCAGTGTTCTGGAGTGACTAGCTGTGTTACTCCATCCAAATAAACAGCAATGGCCCTGTGCTTTGACACTTTCTTCAGATATGTACCTGCCCATGGGCAGCACAAACCTACATTACCCTCAGGCTAATGACAAAAATCTGTTATAAGTTAGGGATCACCCACTGGCTGTTGCAGAAATGGAGAAAATTCTGGGTTGATTAGTTAATCATTGCTGGGAAAGCCATTTGGGTTGAGACATCCCTCATGAGGCATTTTTAGAGAGTAAGGCCATGATGAGGCCATCTGGAACACAATATGTGGCTCTGGGCACCCAGATGCAAGGAAGATTAATTCAGTCTATATTAGTGCTACAATAATCAAGGAAATGAAGAATTTATCTTCTGAAATTAGATTAAAATATGCTGGCTTGTTTAGCCTGAAAGAGGTTAAGAGTGTGGGGATTCTGATTGCTTTCTATAAACTCAACACGATATAACAGAAGAGGCTATCTAAACTAAAAGACAGTACTGCAGCAATAACGAATGACTAGATACTATCCTTTAATAAATTTAGCCTGAATATTAGACAAAGCTTGCAAACCTCCAGAGGACTAGATCAGCTTCTATTAGGGGCAACTCCATTGCTCAGTTACATTTATGCCGGAGCATGCTCAGTTTTTCATTAGGATTTCCAGCACTGCTGCCTGCAGTAGCAAGGAATGGGGCTCATTAACTCACAGGGTCCTTTCTTGACCAATATACCTTTGGCCTCAGGCACTTCCCTTTGTGAGCTGAGCCTTTGCTCAGCATTGTGTATTCAATGCATCTACGTGTTGTGCCAGATTTTCAAAGCTCTTCATGTCTTGCAGAGAGAAAAGACAAATTTTCAGAAGTAGCCTACAGCCACAGGTCTGTTGTCTCCTTGGATACATTCACCTGTATACGCTGATTCTTCAGTAGACTAGGACTTTTTCTTTCCTTTCTCACCATATAGCTAGGCTAAGGTAGAAGCAATGCAGGCTGGTTGCTCACAAAAAGGAGGGCAAGTGGTGGAAAGCAAAGCAATGGCAAAAGTTAAGAGAACATATTGTGAGAAAACAACATATTCAGTTTTGATACAGAATCATTATATCTAGATAAAGGCAAAAAAAAAATCAGTGCATAAAACAAAGCACAAAAGGTAATTTCTCCTTTTCTGAATATCACCACATTACCACATTTTTAGGTTAACATCAGCAGCTCCGTGATGGTATTCCAGTCCAAGGCAGCAGCCCTCACTCATCAACCAAACTTCAAACTGTCCTTCTGCCTTTTTTCATTCACTTTCAGTATTGTTCTTACTATGTGAACATATGTAACAACATAGGGGAAACCTGCCAAATTTCCCACCAGCTGAAGAGGTCTGAGAATTGAGTTTTTGGTATAACAGTCCTCTTTAAGAATGAATCCAAAGGGATGGTGGAGAATGTAACAGCACAGGTCCAAATGTGCTCTGTAACAAAACCAGGCCATCTCCTACAACAATGTGGGATTTAGTACAGGTATGTTTAAGGTATTGAGGACTACAGTGATCCCTCTGGTGTTGGGATCTCTTCAATTTATTTTTTTTAGTACGGGGTCCTGCTCCATAAATAAGTCTTCCAGGCACTACTGCAGTACTAGGGAATGTGGTAATATCTCAGCGATACTTTTCTAGTAATTTCAGTGAGCAATCATCCTTGCAATACTTTTATATGCCTAACACCATATGCACCTGTATTTTGTCTTTCAGTTTTACTGTCATAATTGACATTATTTTTAATTTTTCCTGAAGGGCAAAATACATTTCACTTCTCCCAATCTCAGTAGGCACTGTTGGGGTTAGGAGCTTTAAGTAGCTCCCCAAAATTCTCAGGCCATTTATTTTTCAGATTTTGTCACTAAAATTGATACATCGCACTCAACCTGAGGGAACTAGAGCACATTCTGTTTTTGTTAGGCTTTGCTTTTCCTAGTCAGAAGCGTCAAAAATGGGCTACTTACAGAGTCCTATACAGGGCTAATATGCAGAGTAACTTAGATTAGCTTTAAGAATCGGACCTGATAGTACTGTTGCATGTAGTTAAGTGGCTGAAAAAAAAAACAAATTTTCTGTTTTGATTCAGTTTTAAATTCTGACTCCTATCCAGCAGTTCACCCCAGCAGTCAGGAGGCAGCAGCCACTGAAATCCCTATAAAAATAACCAATCTTTTTTTTTTGCCCCTTTCAGGAGAATTGGAAAGTGACTTTAGAAATAGAAATTAATATCTGTGTTGCAGAAAAGTTCAGGCTGGTGGGATTTTATTGTCCCACACAAACATGCACAGACTTAGCTTCTTAGTTTGGAATTTCCTGTTTATCCTCACAAGAGGTGTGATAATAAAATGGTTCTCTCATCTTCTCTGATTTGACACCATCATATTTCCCAAAGAGATTACTGGATTTTAATCCTCTTTTGAAAGAAATGTTATGCATCTCGTTCATGCTGGGAACACATGCTTGTCAGATTTAAACTTAGAAAGACAATTCTATTTTAAAACTCAGTTTTGTCCACTGCCATTTGAAATACAGAAGAGAGTTTTTATAGTGATAATTTGAGGAAACTTTTTGGCAACATAGAAATAACGGAGAATTCACGTGAGACAGAATCTGTTCATATTAAATACTTGGGCCACTATACTTAATCTACACTACGATAGTAACAAAAGAAATATGCATCTTCCATATGGAGGAGCTGGCTGAGACACATGGTTTTTGGTCAGTGGTTTTCTAATTGAAGCCCAAAGAGAAGCCATAACTCAATTTTTTTCTGCGTTTGCATCACTTTAACATTAAAATCCCAGTCGGGGCCAGGGTATGGGACTCTGTGTCGGAAGTTAGCTTAACCACTTGCAATGCACTGCTTCTATCTCTTCCTTCCTATTTACAGAACACTTGGACAGAATAGACTCTCCTGTTCTGATGCTGCTCCACACCTTCCAGACAATCTCTTGGAATAGAGATTACATACTGTTGGAATGTCTTTTCTCAGATTAGCAATGCAAATACAATTCCTACTTTCATTCTCCAAGATTAGAAATGTTATCATCAATTCAGTTATACATTTAAAATACTGCTGGAGACAGCCACAAACTTAAATGAAGATGAATGCATACTGCAGAAGTCCATTAGTAGAACTGTTTTCAGTGATTACAATTAGAAGTAGGGGTTTGTAAGAAATACTAGTGAAAAAGGGCAATATATATTGCAGTTACACAGCAGCAGACTGATATCATAGGACTCTAAATTATGCATAGGGAAGTTGAGTCACCTGTGGTAGGAAGATTTTAGGCTGCTGCATAATTCAGGAGCTTTTGTTCCTATAAAGAATACATTAAGGCTTTCAGTTCTAAATTGCTAACAGGTCTGTGGTCACTTGACAGAGATAAATAGTGACAATTAACACGTTGTACAGTTTAAACACCTCACCATTTGACTTCCATTTGTCATTTCCATTTCTTCTGCAAACCTTCTGTGTCCTTTCACCCTCACAGCAGTGACCTGACACTGAGCTAGCTCACTGACAGCCTTTCTTCTCACAGGGCTGTTGTGAGCTGACCCCTGTCGCTTTCCCAAGAAGAACCAGACAGGCTCACATGGCCTTTTAGAGCATGTAGAGCTTTTCTGCAGCATCCATGGGCAGTTAACAATAGAAATAATAATGATTCCTTAAACATAGGAATTACTGATTGAAATGTTTATGGCATGAGCTAAATGGATCAGATGGGTGAATCACAGTGGTCTTCTTGCTGGTATGCAAAACCTATTGAAAAAAACATGCTGCTTTGACTAGGTTGGCTAAATTATTTATGAGTGCTTGGATTTTCACACAAGACAGATCTAGTGGACCTAAAATCCGTCATGGCACCTCATGCTGTCTCTTAAGTTGCTTTTGGTTTAGCTATCAAATGGCAATTAAGACATTGCTTAGAATCCACCTCCTGTATTTAGTCTGCTGGAAAATAATGTACTTTGGAAATATGTTGGAGTGGTAGGAAACATTTCTGTACCTCCCCAGAGTGCCTAGCTTTATCACCACAAGTAACATAGTCAGGAAGTTTAAGTAGGTATCCCCCTGTCTGCAATGAACGTTTTTCTCCTACTTACCAGTATTAATTTATACCTCAAGATATTTCAAAAGCCTTTATTAAGATGTTTTTTTCCTACAGCTAGAGCAAGTAAACTGAGAGGGAACCATGCAGCACTTTTGCTGATCACTTTGAGCCTTTTATTGGAACTAGATTCTGGGGTTCATCAAGAGTTTCCCTACCACAGCAGGTTAGAGAAGGGGATTTACACATGCTTTGATCCAGAACTTGACCTCCTCACCTTTAAGTCACTCCTATGACTTCTGCTGAACCTTGAAGCTAATGTAGAGGCATCCAAATTCACTTTCTAGCTATCTGCTTACCTGGAGGTTGGCTTCTTATTTGCCTCAAATACATTCATGCCTGGGACAGTGTTCATTCTTTTACTTTGGAGTGGCAGAGTGGAGCAGGTTGTTGAGATTCAAACCTAAAGCTAAAAAATAAGACAGAGAAGCCCTTTTGACAATCAGAAATTTTGTCTGAAACCTTGACATAAGTTTATTATCACTGGTGAGAATCAGCAGAGTTCTTCAGTGCTCTTCCACATTAGTACATTTCTCTCAATGAACAGTAGCTGAAAAACAAATTTTATCTCTACTCTTAAAACAAAATAAAAGATCTTTTGACAGGAAGCCTTTGAAAAAGACCAGTAAATTAGATGTCAGTACTGAAGTAGTATATGCAGTATATCACATTGTGTAGATGACGTGTCCACCCTTCAGGTAGAAGAATGTGAAAATACAAAAAAAACAAAAGCCGATAGTCACAAACCAAGAGTTAAGGACAAAGCTAGACTAATTAGATGAAAAGTCTTCCTAGTTTCAAAATTATGGCCCTAGAAATACTTATGACCAACATGCGAAATGAAGGATAAAAGAAATGGGAAGGAAAGCCACAAGAGGAGAAATGGAGGACATTTCTGGAGCAGTGCCTTTGGTTTTGTGGCAGGATTCTCTTTCCCATTCCTTCTCAAGCTTTATGATTCTAAATAAGTAAATTAATTAATAAATAATATTCCTCCCAAAGTTATTTTCTAAGAACAAAGCATCAACCAGCACTGTTCTCAAGAACAAGACTTACTCTTTTTCCTCCTTTTTCAAGTTGGTTCAAGGGACTAACATCCTTCCCAATATTTACCTTTCCCATAAGCCAATAAGGTCTTATTCTTCACAGTGAGAGAGGATTTGGTTATGTTATCTAAATCTCATTTTCCAAATACCACCAGATAGTTTACACACCAGGCTCCAATGTCCCTCCATATTACGTTGGCAGGAAGGACATAACTGTCAAATGATTTCAGCATCCATAATTGAACACTTGTCTTTCCAGATAAGGGAAAAAGCAAATCACTGAAAGGACAAATTGAAAACAATTCATATTAACACTACCTTTCTACCAGGAATTTTTGTTTTGTTTTAGGGTTCTTTTGTAAAGTTGATTCCTTTTTCTTCCTTTATTTTTCTAGAGAGATGTGTCTGAAAGAAAAATAATTAGTAAAAAGCTGTAATTATCTCTCATAGAAATTTCACTAGACAAACATCACCATTTAAAAAAGAGATCTAGTTTGTTAAGGTGGGACTGAAAGCTCATTACATGCAGAGTTTCTGTCTCTGATGCAAAAGAATTTTTATTTTAAGCTGATTACCATCTAACTTCCAAATCCAATGGAAACTACAGTGTTCAGCCATGTTTCTTAGGGAGTACTCTCACAAAAACACACTTTTTAAAGGTCCAGCAGCCTGCACAATCTTCCGTATAAGAATCCTAAAACCACTGGCTGAGCCGACTCCCAGCTTCATATTCCAAGCTAAATTAAAAGTACATAATAATGTCTTCAGCTGATGTTTATTTTAAATGCGTCTTGAATGTTGGGATAATTCTGAAAGTTTGTACTAATGTCCAAGAGGCCAAGGGTAGAATAGGGTAAATGGAGGTCATACCATGCAGTAAGTGATTATTTATGAGTTTCAACTACTGGGAAATTAAATCACAGGAATATAAATAATGGAAGCTAGCATGTTTTTAGGAAAAAATGTTTTTTAAAAAAAGCATTCTTTCTTTAGCAAAGTCAATCATATAGATATATTTAGATTTTAATAAGAAATGGCAAGTACCACTTATGATTCTCATTAAAAAATGATGCATATGCAACATGCAATATTGATACTGCATGATGCAATATCAAAAGCAGTCAGTAGGTCAGCTACAAAATGATTAGAAGCCACGTCAAAGAATTAGCAGGCACTGGGGTACTTCCACTACAAAAAATAAGTATTTTTAGAGCCATCAGGACAGCTCAGTACAGTTCTCAGGATTAATCAATGTTTTCAGCTGAGTCCTAAAAGTAAACACATAATTATTGTTGGTAAAATGAATTATGAAGGATTTGCAACATTGTTAAATAGTGATAAGTAAATCATTCAGAATAACCTGTACCTTTCATAAGCTGTGCCCATTCAGTCAAAATATATTTCCCACAAACTGCAAGAAGCATAAATTCTTTGGAGATGCTCCTATCCAAACAAGAACGAAGGGGAACTGGAAGGAAGGGCAACACTCTGGAAAGCAGAAACAGGAAAAATCAGTGACTCTAAAAGTCAGACTGGTTAAACAATCTAACACTGGCTCCCAGCAGCATGCCATGACAAAGGTGACAAACATAGTATTTGTATCATCATGGAAATAGAGCGTAGAGTAGAATGATGGTTTTGCCACAGTTTCAGACAAGGGGAAATCCAGTTTCAAGTCACTGAATGAAGTTCAGATACATACATTTTTCAAAAGGTGTTGAAAGTCTCTCAAGCTGACTGACAAGGAAAGAAACTTGTTCAGCAAGATACTCAAGGATCCCACTTGTTTAGTGTGGCAAAGAACCACTGACTTGTATTACTGTCTTCACAGGAAGGAAATACTAAATATCAGTCAGCTTTTAATCAGACAAAACAAGAATGATGGCTACACTTAAGAACCAGATCTGTTCAAATGGGAAAGAGACAGGTTTCTGCAAATGCAGAGGCACAGATATGCTGGAAATAGAACATGTTCCATTTTTAGAGGTTTTCTCATCAAAACTGATATGGCAACAGGTCACTGCCCATCAGCTTAATGTCTCAGTTCAGTTTACACTAGGTACGTAATCCCTTCACGTGGCTCTTCTCTGGGGCAGTTACAGATCTAGAGAAGTGCTCCAGTCATGAACTGTCGGGAAATAGGGATTCAGATCTTATTTCTGCTAAATGGGATTTGTATGGCATCAAGCCAATTAAAGTAAAACTTTCTTTTACCTACTTTTGTGTGTCTAAAATCTAGATGTCTATTTAGTAAGTAAATGTCTGAAGCATTTTTACCCTCAGCAAACTCCAATAGCTGAAAGCAGGCACCATTGGAGAGCTATTCTCTGACCATCCTCAAAATAATCACTACACAATGAGGAACTCATGCTTTGAAGAAATCTCTGAGCTGACTGAAGGGCACCAGGCAGGTGACTAGCTTGTGCTTGGACATATAAATAAGGGAAGGCCTGCCTTAGCCAGTCCTGGAGAACATATTATTATTTGTAAGCTGCTGTGAAAATAATACCTTAGAGGCTTAATACTATTAGGAGCTATGTGAACAGCTATGATAAATGGTATTGAGAAATCATGGTGTTCAAATTTTTCCAAAGCACTATAGTGAAAAAAAACTTAATCTTGAGAGACTGCAGGAAAATATTCAAACTGTGAGCCAAATTTCTGGATGTCACAAAGTAATGCCGAAGGTACTGACTCCACATACTCTTTCCTTAATGGCAAAGAATGCTTAAAAGATTTCTTCTGAAACAAAGGCTGTCTTTTTTCCTCATTTTAAGTGCTTACTTTCCATCAGTCTGTCTTGCATCATGGAAATAAAGTTTTGTCAGCACAGCTGGATAGAGCTGATAAAGCAGGATTTTATCAGTGAGGACTGTGGAGTTACAGTATAATGCGGAATAGTTCAGGAGGCAAATGAAATTCTAGCATAGCTCTGAAATGTCAGAGAGGACAGGACAGCCAATTCAAGTCAGACATCAGATCCATGTGGAAATCCCCTCATGACATGGAAGAAAGATGTGACATTTCTTCTGACTGAAAAGTAGAGCTTCTCTCATCTGTACAAACTCTGAAGACAGCTGTTCAAGGGACCACCCTGAATAGCAATGCAAAGAACATACAGCAGTGAGTTTCCTGAATCCTTGTAGGAGCAGATCCTTTCATAAAGATGTATCCTTATTTTATTTTCTTTGGATTTTATCCCAGTGCTCACATGGGGAGGAAATGTTGCACTTCCTTTATAGTAAAGCTTAATCAGTATGCTGAGTGATCCAGCCTGCAGCCTTCCTTTATGCAAGTAGAACTTGTTCCTGAAAAACTCAGCAGCAAAAACAGTGGCCCTGCTATGAGGATCAACTGTGACTATACCCAGCAAAGCCTTGTGTGGCCACACCATGCAACAAACTCCAGCCTGCTGCTCTTGCACAGGTCCACAAGGTTTGTCAGCAATTCTGAAAAGCCGATGCTAAACTCATGTCAAAAAGCTACAATAACCAGCACCAAAAATGTGGTGGTTTGTGCAGAAGGCTGCACCAGGAGGCAGATGAGACTTGAATAAACATTAGCTGGGTTGGAAGCAAAATTCTGTCTTTGCTCAAGTGATTTACATAATGACTTCTTTCTCTTTCAGCCTTTTTTTCAAACTACTTATTTAATATAGTTATTACACTTGGTTTTGGCAGTTTGAATTGGACTAATGCCAAAAAGGCACTGTTTAGCAGGGTCTGAGGCTTGGGTATTTGAACAGAGCGTTTTACTTCAACCAATTTCCCTTGCTCTGCCTTGAAAACAGATTATGGGGATTTTCTCACAATGTTATCAAGGAGCTGGGATTGACTGGAAAAAAAATAATTAAATTGCTTTGTCCGTGAGATTTTACACAGTAAATAGCAGAGATATTTTTAATAAAAATGGATGAGCTAATTCACTCAGAAAAGACTCATGTACATTATGATTTTCCCCTATACTGTACTTGCAATTTTTCACCAGCTTACAAAATCTTTCCAATCAATGTCTCAGCTGATGTTTCAATGTACGTTAAGTAAGTACATTTAAGAGATGAGAAGAGCAGAATATATAGGACATACACATGTTGGATACAAACATGCTTATAAGGATCCATTTCAGCAAGAACAAGAGCCTTAAATGTGTACTGGGATGTTCAAGAGACAGAAGCCTAGATGACAACGACAATGGGAATAAGACCAATACCCTAATTACTCTGAAGTCCTCTCAGAGAGGACAAGCACTGCAGGGAAGGCAGAGCAGCCCACAACAGCCTGATCCGAGCCGGCCAGACATCACAGAGTAGTGCTTGGGTGCAAATCTGAGTCTGCGCAAGCCTCATAGAATCATAGAACAATCAAGTTGGAAGAGACCCACAAGGATCATCGAGTCCAACTCCTGGCTCCACACAAGAATAGGTCTTGAGCAACTGAACTCTAGTATAAAGCTACAGAGGAAATTTCAGCCTTGCCATGGCAGTGCAATCAGCCAGAGAAAGCTTTTGTGACAGGGAAATATGTTAATTCCCAAAAGAGAGCATTTAGCTAAACAGTTATTTTAAGATGGTAATTATATTCATTTTTCTTTTAGCTATTTAATTAATCAGAAAAAAAATATCAGAAGGTGACAGGAAATGTGAATTTAAAAATTCCTAGGGCAGAACAAAGTATGAAAGAGCAAAGGACCATTAATAGTCTAACCTTACTTTTGTTGTTTGGTTGGGAAATCTTCATTGCTTAGATAGTTAACTCCAAATGGAATGCATTTGCGCATTAAAATTATCAGCAACTAATACAAATGAATACAAGATTCCAAATTCAGAATTCCCCATTTTCTTTCCTGGCCCATTTTACTTCTTTACTAAGAGAAATTAATGCATTTTTCTCTTTCTGGTCCATTTAAGTAGAGCCTAAGCAGCAACCTGTTTCCAGTGATTTCTCCCCTGCTACAGATGAACCTGTGTGGCTAGAAATTTGAGCACTAAACAATCAGTCATCAGAGTGACAGCGGTGAACCTACCATGTGTGGTCTGAAGTAACAGTACTTCTCATTTTATACCCATTCACATAATAATTCTTTTTCTATATTTGCAAATTATTAAATCTATTTTTTATTTCTAGTAGCTCAGCTGAAATTGAGCTTTACTTTCTTTTCAATTTATAATGATTATATAATTTTTTTTATCTGCTAGATAAAATTACAAAATAATAATAAAATAAAAAAAAAAACTAAGCTATGGTAGCAGTAGAAAATCTAGGCCTTTTCTGAGCTAACCCAAGCCTCATACAGCTGTCACTTCCTTGTTTCTATGTGTTCATCACAAGAAGGGCCTGTCATGTTGGAATAATCTTGTTGCCACTACCTTCTCTGAGTGGAAGAACTCCAACATGACATAGATTTTTTGCAATAGGTAAGGCCTCAGGCACAGGACACATCGTCAACATATTTTCTCTGGCCTCCCCAGGGAAGTGAGAATATTAAAATCCTTAATACCATCAGTTTGTCTCTGAAGAATGCAACCTTGCTTGTGCCCTTGGCAGCTTGGAAACAAAAAATCACTTTCAATAAATATCTACTATACCATAGAATAAATATAATGAATTAGTCATTACTCTTTACCATAATGTAACAGCATTCCTAAAAGCCGGTATGAAGAGGAGTTGAGACAAGGACGAGTGTCCTGGGGATTTCTGCAGTGGGAAGCAAAGATGAGGCAGTGTCACATCCTGAAGCGTAGTTAGGATGCTGCCACAGAGTGCACAAGTCCCAACGGGCTCCTGTCACTTTGGTTGTAACTTGGCAAAGAACTACATAATAAATTAGCAAAACTTTTGAATCTTTTTCTCTAGTTGTTTATAACAATGTACATTCTTAGACAGACTTTGGGTGCAGTGAGTCTACAGGTGAATAGCTCTTTTGGATACTAATTTTGTTGTTAAAACAAGATTGTTAGGCAAAGAAGTAAAATGGAAGATGCAAGAGGCATCAAATGGTGCTATCAAGCAATCATAGGATCATTAAGGTTGGAAAAGACCTCTAAGATCATCTAGTCCAACTATCAACCCATCCCCACCATGCTCAATAACATATCTCTCAGTGCCACGTTTAACATTTTTTTGAAAACCTCCAGAGATGGTTACTCCACCACCTCCCTGGGAACCCTGTTCCAATAATAACCAGTACTGAACTCTATTCCCCAGGCTTCTTGTCATGAACTGGCTTCACCTGGCACAGTTTCCTCGTTTATTGAAAACTCTTTCACCATTCTTATTTCTTGTTCTTCTGTTGTCAGCTCAGGACTTTTATTACAGTTTCTGCCCAGGGGTGCAAGTGAGTGCAAGTAGCAATATCTGTAGCTAGGCTCTGAGCTCACATGTAAAACCACACAGCTCCAAAGCATTCATAAATGCACACACACAAAAGTCCATTATCCATCATAACAACAAGAAAATCTGCAGAGCAGAAACTAGCATGCAGTAAAGCTTAAGAACATGAACTGCTACAGAGAATATCCAGTCACGTCTGCAAATCTAAACCATATTTTGCTTTTTTGTGAGTCAATTGATAAAACATAAGTTACGCATGCGGCCTATAGGGAAACTTTGTAAATAGAACAGCTGTTAAGAGTTTGAAGAGAAAAAAAAAGAAGGTCTTTCCATGATTATTTTTCACTCTTGTTTTAGTTGCTTTCTTGGATATGCCCCAGGGCTAATCACCCCACCAGCATCCCAGTTTCTATTTAAGATTCTGCCAGCAAGCTAAGGCGTCCCTTGGTTCACACACTTTATTTCAAAGTTGTGCCTTAATCAGCAGGGAGTATGACACACCTGGATGGGAAGAAGAGTTAACATAAGTTTGAACTAAGCACACAGCAATGAAAAGTTTCCACATCTGGTGGGACAGACTATTGTGAGCTCTTCCAGGCTTCAGTTCTCCAAGGAATGAGTGTTTTTATGATATAAGAGATGCACTGACAGATTCTGTAAAGCAAATTCATCCTCCCTCATCACTGAAATACTGCCATTGAACAATCACTGAGAATGCATGGAGCATATGGGTGCCCTTTCTTTGTGACAGATAACACTGTCACATCTCACTTCACATCCTTCATTATTAGTGCAATTATTAGTGGTAATTAGATGCTGCTGCACTGACTCCAGAAGACATGCATTCACACACACCAAGTTTAACCTGAGGTATCTTTGAAGACATATTCAACACATACATATTCACTACTTTATTGGGACTTAGAGATGTATTAATTATACATTAAGTCTTCTTTGCGTAGCAATAGAAACATTTGCTTCTATGGCAGATGTCATTATTTGCTAATAACAGGATATGAAAATATCAAATATCTTAAAAAAAAACCAAGTGCTCTATACTTGTTATCAGAGCAGTCATGTGAGGTATGGTGGTTATAACTTCTCACAAATCTCAAGGAAATCACAGAATAGCCAAGTTTGGAAGGGACCATTTCGTCCATCTGCTCCACCCCTGCTCAAGCAGGGACACCCAGAGCAGGGGTACCCAGGACCATGGGGAGACTCCACATTTTCTCTGAGCAGCCTGTGCCAGTGCTGTCTCCCGTACAGTAAATAAGTGCTCCTGATGTTCAGATAGAAACTCTGATGTTTCAGTTTGTGCCTATTGCATCTTGTTCTATTGCTGGCCACAGACGAAAAGGGCTTGGATCCCTTCATATATTCATGCATACAGATGAATTCCCTCCTGAGACATCTCCAGGCAGAACAGGCCCAGCTCTCTCAGCCTTTCCTCACAGGTTAGGTGCTCCAGGTCCTTAATCATCTTTGTGGCCCTTACCTAGATTCCCTCCAGTGACGTCAGGTCTCTCTTGGACTGAGGACCCAGAACTGGACACAGTACAGCTGGCATGGACCGTGCTGAGCAAAAGGGAAAGATCACCTCCTTTGAATTGCTCACAACCCAGGATAACAGTAGCCTTTTTTTGCAGCAAGGGCATATTGCTGACCCACATTCCGTTTGGTGCTGACCCACATTCAGTTTGGTGCCTACAAGGAACGCCATGTCCTTTCTGCAGAGCTGTTTTTAGCTGGGATCCCCCCATCATGTACTGCTGCCTGGGATTGTTCCTCCCTCATATACAACTTTACTTTGTCAGACTTCACGAGGTTCATGAGGTTCCAGCCCTTTTCTCCAGTCTGTTTAGGTCCCACTGGATGGCAACACAGACCTCTGGGGTATCAGCCTCTCCTAACAGTTCTGTGCCTCAGAAGCTACTGTTTTGTTTGTTTGTTTTCTTCACAGAATGATTTCAATGGGATTATAGAGGGTGGCCATAAAATAAAATAAACAGATCTTGTTTCAAAAAGATCATGACTGGTGCTTGGTGAAAAAATGCTGAGATAACAATGTTACCCTGGTCTAAGAAGGTGGGAGATTTCTGATGTAAAAGGGAGAGGGGAGAAGAAGAGAAGAGAGAGAGGAGAGAGAGGAGGGGAGAGGAGGGGGGAGAGGGGAGAGTTCTGCCTATATTCCACATCAAAAACCTTGCAGGAAACATCCATCCTTCAATGTCGAGGCCCTAGGGATAGGACAACTGTGCCATTTTGGTGGTATTTGTAACACAACATGTCTCTCCCTCTTTCTTTCTGTCATTCAGGCATTACATATTAAGAGGCATTTCCAAAGGAATGCTGCTGGCCTGCCTTGGTGTTTGGTCACTGCTGTGACTACTTATTCTCATGATAGCATTGAAATGCTATCCACTGAAATGTTCTTTACAGGAACATCAAGAACAGATTTACTTTGCCATGTTTGAAAAGGCTGACATGTCCACAGAGCAGCACTGTTCACTTGCAAAACTGAGACTGATTTCTAAAGGTCTGTACACATACCAGAGCTCCCGCAGGACAGCAAAGGAGACAGCAAACAGCCTGGCCCTGATCAAGAGGCTGACATCACTATGCTGCAGAACATTCTACCACTGAAATATAGGAAAGCACTGAAGGGATACTAAAACATTACCAGAGAGACAACCAGTTTTCTTTAATCTTATCCAGGACTGCAGTAGGAGCTTTTGGGAGTCCAGTAATACACAGGAAAAGCCACAAGCAAATCCCTTCATTTGTCAATCCTTTCATTCCAAAATACACTTATCTATTAGGTATTTCATGTTGTTTCAACCTATCAAAACTCCTTTCACACCACTAATAACAGGTACAGAGACCAGACAATAAGAGTTTTTAAAGTCACACCTTACATTTTTCTGGATCTTTGATTGTATGGGGGGTATTTTAACTATGATAGATACAAACTATTAGAAAAACAAGGTTCTGGGAAATCTTTACAAATTGAGGGATGGGCAATCAACAACCACATGAAATTTAACATGAGCAAGTGCCAGATTCTGCACCTGGGATAACCCTGGCTGTATGTGCGGTCTGGGGAACAAGAGATTAAAGGGCAGCCCTGCAGAAAGGGATCTGGGGGTTCTAGTTTTTAGCAAGTTTAATCTGAGACAACAGTGGGACCTTGCAGCCCAAAGGGTCAACCATACCCTGGGATACACCAGGCCCAGCACTGCCACTGGGCAGGTGGAGGGGTTGTCCCACTCTGCTCTGCGCTGTGCGGCCTCACCGGTGGTTAGGTCAGGTGCGTTAGGGACAGGGAAAGCCTCTTCCCCAGAGGGTGGTGAGCATGGAACAGGCTGCCCAGGGCAGTGGACACGGCCCTGAGCTACGGACTTCAAGTAGTGTTCCAGCAATGCACTCAGACATAGGGTTTGGATTTGGGGTGATCCTGTGTGCAGTCAGGCGTTGGACTCAATGATCCTTATGTGGCCCTTCCAACTCAGAACAGTCTATAGTTCTATCATTTGATCCTTTTAGAAAAAGCAGGTATCCAATTCCTTTTCAGGGAGGACCTGAGCAGAAGACAGCAAGGCTCATGCTAAGCGGGGGTTAGGAGCAAAAGCCATGAGCACTTGATTCCCCAACATTAATATTAGAGCTGTGCACTGCTAGAGCCACCCAGCAGTATGAATTTGGTCTGACTCAGACATGGGCACATGACTGCGGTTCTGGAGAATTAGTCACTGTGCACTGTATTCTCTTATGCTGGCTCTGTGCTGGGGAGAAGGCCAGGGCAAGATGCACTGAGCTGACTCAACTAAAATTTCTGAACAAAGACCCAAAGCATTTTGGATCACACTTCAGGAGTCCTCAGCCCAGCTGCAAGCTATTGGCATATCAATAACCCCATTAACTTAATCCATTCCTGAGTTTTAGGAGATAGGTTGCTAGCACCTGCAGAACAGAGAGCAGTGCCAAAAGAGAGAGGAGAGGTCACCAGCACTGCAGCATCTAACAGCAAGCATCTAACAGCTGCCAGGCACAAAGAAGGTCTGCAGAAAGTGGTTATAAGTAGAAAAAGCATCTCCATTTGTAACATGTAATCATAGCAATCATATTATGATTCCCGTCCTCCTTCCATCCCACCCCAACACTTATCCTCACTGCTGGAAAAACGATTGTCAGGCTGCAACTGGAGAGCTCTAAGTTGCAGCTCCCAGTAGTCCTTTCAATGCAGTGAACCAACACTACCATGCCATATCTGCCAGCTGCACTGTTTTCCCCGAGGTGACCTCAGGATTAAGCCTCTGTGCCATTGTTGTCTCAAGTGCACCACAGTAACCCCTGGCTGAAGCCCTGAACTTTCACAGCTGGGGACACCTGGACACCACATATGTGGTCAATATGCCAAAGCCTTTCAGGGTCCCATTCATCCTTAAGCTACCTCATTTTGCTGCAATGTGATGAACTCCTTGCTTATGTCAACAGCACTTTTAAGAGAAAGATGCTAACACACACCGGTGGAGAGCACTGGAGTAGCCTTTCTTTCTCATCCCCCTCCTCCACAGCACTACTGAGCTGGCTGTGATTTGGTGTCTATCTCCTGACACAGAGAGTATACATTTGGACAGAGGTGAGTTCAACAAATATATTTTTTTAAATGATACTCAGTCAGATCAGATACAAAGTCTGGAAAATGTCAGCCCAAAAGCTTCAATAACTGAAATAAAATGAAACCATAGTTCAGTCAATTTAGCATTATGTAATGCAATGGAAAGTACTGTTTCCAAAGCCTGAATCTGCTGCCTTTTTATGAGTTCTCTCTGTGCTGGAGCCTATCAATCCTCGATTGGACAATCTTGCCTGAACAGTAAAATATATTAAGCCAAGTTCGATTTGGTTAGACAAGAGCATCGCACATTGAAATCAGAGCAAAAGGAGGTCCTACAGATCATCCGCCCTGGCACTGACAACAACTTTTCATTCAAGGATTGATAAAATCTTCAATACAAAGAATTATTTGGAAGATTACATCCATATTCAGTGGACCTGGATCCTTTAAAAGCATGAAATGATTTAGAAAACAGAACAGACACATTTTTCCAAGGTATTTAAGTAGCCAGAGATGCCAATATAGCACTTGTCTACCTCATTACACAGCTAAATTCATTTGCAAATGTAATCTTCAGTCACTCTCAAATTTCTAGAGGTGCACAGATGTCCAGCTGTTTAGTTCCCATTAAAATCAATGACAGTTAAGGGCCTCATACAAAACCACGTCGATCTGCCTAATTAAAAAACATAGACTCTATGATCATGCATCTTGTTCAGACCAGTGAGGCTGGAGCTCCTGTGAGTTCTCCAAGCTACAGCTTGATTTTCCGTGATAGTCCCCAGGCAGCCTGCAGGAGCACTGGTGAGCTGATCAGAAAGCTTGACAACAGGAGAGGCTTGAGCCTGAATCAGCATCCAGGAACAGGAGCAGACTGTTCCTAGAAAATAGAAGCATTAAAATAGGGTGACATTAGAAATTATGTTACAATAGGTTAGGCCAGACCTTCACGACGACACATCGATCATATTTGCACTGTTTAAAGCAAGCTATGGGTTCACTTAAACCATTTTAGGATGTGTTTTTTCTTTAAACAGCAGCTTAGGATGAGTTGCCACTTCTAATTTAATCACTCTTCTTTAATATATTTTGGTGCTTTGCAGCTAGATAATTAACTTTGATATTCATTTTGGACTCAAGGGCACAAATTCCTGTTGCTGTCAACTGACAATGCAGAGCATGCATTGATAGAAGACTTTTGTGTGACCCTGGCAATATGGCATTTGGGAAATTTCAGTAGCTAATGTGATCAGCCTGCTGGAGAAAATCCTTCACAAGTTACTCCAACGATTTGAGAATGGAAAGTGTGATTTGCAAACTTATCACTGGAGTGATTTCTTAAAACAAAACAGATGTTCATTGAAGTTTACCCTAATTTCCGTTCTTATCATAATGCCCCTTTCTAAAATAATCCTCTAGAAACTGGCAAACCTTTTTATTGTGGTCTTGTACAGCACAGAGCTCAAGGCAGTTGCCTTGATCCCAGGTAGGACATACAGAAGCTCCCATACATTTTAATAGTAATGTAAGTCTAAAAGCAGGGTTATAAATTATCATTACAAAATATTTCTGTTTAAAATATGTATAAAATATTTCTTATATATGAGGTGGTGTAATAAACATGGCAATATGAAAACGGGTCAGAAGAAGGGGAGTGCCAGTGGCACTTCAATTTCCTGCTAAATTCTTTGCCTTTATAATAAACGGTTTCATCCTGCTGGTTATAAGATTAAATTGGTGAGCAGCAAGAAGTTTGAATCAGATTCTTTTCTTATTATCCCATGGTGGGTCACCTTCTGCCAGCACAGGTGTTAATCTGACAATCAGGCAAACTTTCATCTTGAGAAATGAACAGACAGGACTTCTAAAACAGCCAGCATAGTCAACAGGAAAAAAAAATGTCTCAGATACAACTACTTTCCTTTTTAAATACTGTTCTTCCTCCACACCATTGAGAATGGGAGTTTATGACATAACTTAAACATTCTTGCAGCAAAAGCCAAGAGCAGCCCAAACCCCTTCTAGGCTAGAAAGTCTGGTGTGCAGTGAACAAGGAACAGCTGAAGCTCAACTGAATCCTTTTTCAGGCTAGCTAGAGCATTTCATGGTGGTGTTTAGTGTGAGTTTAATTTGACCCCCATGTTTTCAAAGTACATTGCCTCATCTGCTGAGTGAAAATAGCAAAAAAAGTAGAAATAAAGATGTATTGATCTGCTGTACTTTTCCTTAGGTTTGAGAATGACATCAAGCTTTGAGTATTTGAAATATTTTGACAGTAGAAAAAATACTGACTACTCCATTTTCTACACAGGGTCAACATTATGAAGAGGAAAAGCGGGCTTTGAGCCATGAAATAATTGCACTTAATAATCACTTAATAGAGGCCAAGGTGACAATAGATAAGTTGTCAGAAGACAATGTAAGTATCTAAACATGGATAAATCTTGAAGTTATGCTCACTAATAAATTAGGCTATGCACTTCCAATGCAATTATAGGAATTTCTTATTGCTTACATTAAATGAAACTGCCACCTCTATAGTTAAAATCCATATTTGATGTTCCTGTCATTTTGTAATTTTGACTTCTCTCACATTATGGAGACTTCACTGATCTTTTTTTTTCCTTATGTCTAACATAAAACTGATGAGAAAAAGATTCTAAGAAATAGCAATATTTCCACAATGAGTCTACCATAGCTTTCAATCTAGCAGACTGATAGAAGTATGTTCAAACATGAAACATGGACATGTCTTCACTGGGATTCTTCAGGAAGCTTGTAGACACAGGATAGAGCCCTACATTTCCCACAGTTCCTGTGATCTTTTAATCTTTGTTCACTGACATGGGATCCCCAGGATGGGTGAGCTCTGCTATTAGTAGGTAGGACTGATGCAGCCTGGTTACTCAGATTATTGCCAGGTTTTCCCCAGCTATGGTTCACGTTTTCCCTGCCTCTGCATGAAATTAAATAGGAAATATATTTTGTGATTGTCATCTTGCATCTCGTTAAACATTACGGGAACCCTGCATGTGTTCTGCAATTGGCAATGAAGCTCATGAAATCCTTTCGTGAACAAACCTAACAAAGTCAGCAAAGAAAGTAAACATTTAGTCCATTATTTTGTCATTCTTTAGACAGTAATAAAACAAAAAAAAATCATCTACAGAAGATGCTTTTGTTATTGCTCACTCTTCAACATACTACATTCTGTCTTGTTATACTTCATATGAAACTCCTAATCATAGCAGAAGGCATCTGATCCTATTAACTGTTGATGTGAATTATGATGATGTGATTAACCACTTTCCAGTGGAAACAAAGAGTTCACAGTCTGACCTTCTACTTTTACAGAAATTGTGTTGAAACAACCGTTGCTTCATCACTCTAATATCTATAGCTAAATGAACCTGATGAATGCAATGGGCTAACTTTAGATTTAAGAAGCACAGGTGTAAGTCTGGACTAATTCCAGATGAAATAGGTAGAGCTATTTCAAATTTAAAATGGAAGGAAAAGAAATGGGGAAGCTTTCCCAATAAATGTTCATGCATTTCCTACTACTTAATTAAGTCAGATTTAAGTCCACATCTGAAGAAGATTTTTCAATATTGATAGTTTTTAAAAGGTAGCTCAGACTGACCTGGAATACAGTGTACTCTTCCTTCGAGACAGAATTATTGTGAGCCACACTGAATATTATTTTACAGCCCGGGAACATCAAAAACCAGTGCTACTGGTTCACAACTGATCTCAATTCACAGCAAAAAATTCTTCCCTTCAATATGTGGTGTCACTAATGAAAGTAAAAGAAAAATTCCAATGTTTAAAATAAAGAACAATGAAGCAATCAGTTAACATTATACAAGAAGAGACTGTATCAAAGTGAATACTCCCTTCTGAGGAGAACATGCATTTTTCTTGCCAACATTTCTTCCTTCAGCTTCCTCCAACCATATTTTATCCTGTTCCTTTGATGGAAAAATATATTTTAGATCATGAAAAATCTTTTGGAATTTAGAGCTGATTAGTGTTCTAGATGCCACAAATGTGGTCAGTCACATCCTAGGTAAATATTTAAGGCATAAAGTCACTCCAGCCACATAGCATGTCACTGTACTTTGAGAAAAAAGTACATGTGGCACATCCAACTAGTAAGAATTTTTTTGTAGTAATTTTTAAAGTAGCTAAGAATAGAATCAGAAATGCTTTTTGTACTCTCCATAGCAACCACTTCACAGAAACAGAGCCTCACTGCTTTTAAATAAAGGATTCGATTCTGGAATGACTTCATTCTCATGTGCCATAGGGGACTTGCAGTACTTGTCTATGCTATACACTGTACAGCAAAACCGTGTGCGCTTAATGTGCGTGTAGCACATCAGAACCAAGTACACATGAAACAGACTTTGCTTCCAAATTGAATTCTTGGATTCCTACTGTTTGCATCTGTTTTCAGGAATAAAGACAGTGTGTACTGACATAAAACCGACATAAGACTCGCATAAATAAAATCTATCTCCTCTATAAATTTAAGGCAGAAAACATCATGTATAAAGCTCACACAGACACACACATATGTGAAAGTACCTAAGAACCCTTGACTATGAAGGTATAAATCAACTAACGGTCACAGAAAAAATACTAAAATAATTTCAATATTCAAAATTTTTTCCTTGTAAATCTGTTGTAATTTTCATAGGTTAACACAGCCTAGTGGCCAAAGTGGTCAATGTTTTCTTTTTCTTTCTAATTCCCACCCATAAAGTCAACTTGGAAGTCAACTTAGTTTTTAATGGCTCCTAGATCAGAAGCAACATGTGACTCTTACCTGCAAGGACCCAAAGATATTGGTTGAAGGATACAGTTACAGTCATATGTCTTAAACTAAACTGAGATGAAAAGTGAGCTGAGGGCACTTCTCTGTACAGAATTTTCCCATTAAACAGGCCGTATGAGCCATTCACTACAAAAGTAGTTTAAGCGTCATGTTTAAATTCTCTTTTTCTCTTTGTGAAATTCTCATGATAGCTTCTTACCCAATACAAATATGGTGTTTTGTAGAACAATACGTTTGCAGTGAAATTTAATGTATTTGTATAGTCGTATCCTGGAATATAAGCGGGGAGCCAAGAAGCAGCAAGAAAATTTCATGAGGTGACAAAGGACATCTAAAACAAAACAAAAACCAACAAAAAAAACAACAAAAAAAACCAACAAAAAAACCCAGTGTGTATGAATATGAATTTCTCCCACAGTCTCATAAGATGTTGTCAGCCATTTTTCTGCAGTCTCATCTCAGTTCTGATCTGGATAACACTCAGAAAAAATAATCTGTTCTTCAATTTTCTTTTTGCTTAAAATATCATGTTTATTTTCACCTTCATAGTTCCATCCATGTTTACAGAATAAAGCCAAGTTCCTAATGGTAAGTATTCATCTTTTGGAATGCAGATTACTGTTCTGTAGCTACAGTGTTTAATTTTTGATAATTTTATCAACACTCACAGAGCAAAGGTACAAACTTCTCAGCACCACACAAGAAATACAGAATCTTAATGAGTGTAAAAGTTGAAGTATGCTCCAAACTTCCCTAAAGTCAAACTCTGAAACATTTATCAAGCATGAGGGAAAGCCACAAGCTGCAAACTTGGAAAAACAGGCTTTTTTTTTCCTTTTTTTTTTTGTTTTCCTCCAGGAGCTCTATAGGAAGGACTGCAATTTAGCTGCTCAATTGCTCCAGTGCAGCAAGAATTACGACAGGGCACATAAACTTTCTGAGGTAATGTGACTAGACCTGATGAATATTTGAAGAAATGAATATTTTATGGAAAACAGGTTGTTTTACATGTATCACTTCCAGAATTTGCTGCCCCTAAGGCTTTGATTTTATTTTTTTTTACCCTTCAAGCAGCCCTGGGGGGTTTGTGCACTTGCTGCAATTCTGTGTAGCTGGGGAGATGCTGACAAAATCACAGTCAGTAATGGAACTTCAAGGTACTCTGTTATCCAATAGATTGTGTCTCTGCTAAACATGTTGAGTAGTAAAGGTTTTCACAAAACCAAAGTGGTCAGAAATCTAAACTGCAAAATATTGGGGTTTGTGGGGAGGAGTGGGGACATGACACAATATAATCAATTTTCCTCCTGAAGTTCTTCTCCAGTCCAGTTAATTCTAAACCTGAATTTTAAAACAGACTGGCAAATATGTTTTCTAAAGCAATCATAGCCCTGGCTGGTCGAATTCCAAAGTATAAACTTTAATTAATTATCTTGACTTCCAAGGAAACTGACGTGAGAAACGGACTCCTTAAAGGGGAGGCAAATGTGTCAGTCAACAAGGCAGTCTTTGGAGATGCAGGACCCTCCTCAAAGCAATAGCACCTTCCTCACATATATTGGTTTGTCGAAGGTCACAAAGAAAAACCTTCTCTTGATCAGTCTCATCAGGTTACTTGCCCCCAACAATGGCCTCTTTTGTGCAATCATGTGACAGAATCATGCAAAACCAAATGTCAGCCATTTCTAAGCCACTAGACTGAATAAGAGCACTAAAGAAATCTATCAGGGATTGATCAATATTATTCCATCACATGGGCAATGATGTCCTGGGTCTGAAGCAAAACCTCTAGATTTACCAATATTCTGATCCCATTATTTTTTCCTATCAACTGACTTCACTTAGCAATTAATATCTAGGACTCATCATTAAACTACTCATACCAAAAGCCTTCTACTTATTAGTAAGAATTAGGATCATAAAGGTACTTAGCAATTCTCCCACAATTTCACAGACTGTTATACACTTAATTAAATGGGCACTCTTCAACTCATAGTATTTATCAATGTAGCGAATGTAAACGTCATCACAGTCAGTAAATTCCTTACAAGCACAAATATTGTCAGAAAAAACGTTGTGTATTATCAAGAAACCTGAACTACCGCACAATATAGTAATGACAGCAATACCATTTTCGTAATTCCAGTTTCCAGTACAATAACAAAAATAATATTCCTTTTCTTATCACATTTCATAATATAAATAATGTATACAAAATAAACTCAACAGTGGTGTTAAAGAAAATAAATACTAGCTGCCCCATGCAACTATTTCACATTAAATGAACTCCATTTCTTTTCCTCACTTTCATGGCTATTTACAGTAGCCCTCTTTACTTACTGTTTATTCAATCTTTGTTGCATCTGTACTTACTGTGACTAATATTTCTGTCTGCCAGCAGATTGGCAATCATGTACTCTTTATTTCCAGTGGACGATATATGAGCTAATTATCAACATAATGATTAACCCAAAATACACAGAAAAAACACTCATCCTACTCCACAGTAACAAGAATGCCATTTCACAATATACCATACTCTGAATACACTGAATTTTGGGGTTTAAAGAATCTTTCAAGCACTTTCCAGTGAAGTTAAAATAGAAACCCCATACCTTACACAATGTGAGATCACTAGAAGCAGTAGACAACTTGAATTTTTCTTGCCTAAAAAGAGGTGCTGAGGGGGATCACCTTGTTATTTTTAGGGTTGTCTCCTCTAGAGAAACAAAGTTAAGGAGTGTGTGTGAAAGTTGTGGCTAAAAGTGTAACCACTGGCTGTCTGGTTAGGAGAAATTCAATTTCTACTTAAAAGAAAAGCCTAGAGCTGAGAAGATTTCAACAAAGAATTCAGGGGCTATTTTCTTAAGTGGCATAAATCAATATAGATATCGAAGTAGCTAACCCAAAGTCACAAACCCAGTTAGAAACATAGCCCAAACATGAGCTCCTTGGATTTTCAGCAAGAAGTACTGAGTCAGCTCTCGTGCAGCACTCTTTATGCAAGATCACTGGTTGAGATTTGAAATGAGCAAAATATAGCCAGTATAATGCCTGGTTATACCTGTGTAGGATTTACCTACTGGGTTTTTTGAGATACACCATATGAAGTGGTCTCTCCCATTTTTCTCCAGAAACAGTCTTGGATGCACAACAGATTTATTGACTAATTTTGAGTAGTCCGCCACAGGAATCATAATGGATCTCTGGGCCATAGCTCTTATTTAAGCTGGGGTAGTAAGAACCCCAAAAAGAAGCCAGTAGCAGCTGCTGGAAGAGGAGGCTTATAAGGTTTGTTGATCTGACAAGTAGTGGTCTGATTACTGCGACAAGGTAGCTGTTCATTTGATTCTTCCCAGTACAGAAACACTCTTGTCATAGCAACCAGTAGCACTGCTTTAAGTGTCAATGAAACCAACTTTCCCATCCCTTCAAATAATGTCACTTATCAAATGTGACACCGAAGGGCAGGAGCCAATTTGGCAGAGGGCTGGAGGCAAGAGGAGCTCAAAGAAGGCCATAAGAACACAATATATCTAATCTTTTCTTTCCTCATCTCAGCAGAGACATCCACACCCCATTTTCAAATCACACACATTGACAGACTGTCTGGAAAGTGTTGCTGTAGGCTCTAATTCCCTACATGCATTTTTAAGGTGGTTGTTTACTATGTTTTTAGATTGTTTTGATCCAGCTAGCATTAATTTGGAAGGAATCATTTCAGTTTCATAAAAGAAGCAGATAAACACTTCTAAATGCTAAGTAAATAAATGAAATTCATTTGATTACATTTGTTTTCAGAAATGCACAGAGACTGTGGCCTTCACATTAGTCAAAGAACCATATCTGGTGAGCTACATAATATCATAAACTGCACTCATATGTCAATGTTGCATAAACCCAAGCAGATACCGGTAATGATATACACTCTTTTCTCCTATCCCCTCTGCCATCTCTCTATGTTACAGTTGCCATCTGACTTTCAGGAAAGAGTCAGCATCCATCTGGAAAAACATGGGTGCAGCCTTTCTGTCCCCCTGTGCCACACATCTTATGCTGATACCATACCCACTTGTGTCATTGCCAAAGTACTGGAGAAACCAGATCCAAACAGCTTGTCTTCACACTTGTCAAGCCCCTCCACAAGGGATCTCAATTTTCAGGACTCTGCTGGAAAACTCGGACAGAGGCCTCAGTACAAGTCAGACATCTACTGCAGTGACACCGCCCTGTACTGCCCCGAGGAGAGGAGGAGGGAGAGGAGACCAAGTGTGGACACGCAGGTGAAAGACGTGGGGTTCCTGAGGTCCCAGAACTCCACAGACAGTACTGTTGAAGAAGATGGTTTCCATTCCAGCTTCTCTCACGAAGCCTTCCCAGAATACATTACCTCTTTGCCGACCTCCAGCTCCTATTCCAGCTTCAGCGTCACATCTGAAGAGAAGGAGAATGCCCAAGCCAACACTATGACAGCCTCCCAACAAGCGATCTACATGAGCAACCGAGATGAATTGTTTGAAAGAAAGTCACCCGCAGGTTATGAGCATCAGGGAAGCCCAAGGTTTGCCAAGTCAAAACCTGCACAGCACATGGAGCTTGCTGATGACAATGAGAACTCCCCCACTTTTACTAGGACACTGCCTCCTTATGCAAATGAACCTTTTCATTTCTCAGCCATAACACCACAACAGGCTTTAGCAAATCAGAAAATGAGGAATGAGTGCAGGAGCACCAACCTTTCAGAAGAAGACTTACCTGGGCGATGGAGGCAGTTGAGTGTGGAGGACATTGGTGCATACTCTTACAGGAACACTGGCAGGCTATCACCCTGCAGCTTTTCAGAGCAGTATTACAGCAGCCCTATTAAAACAGGAGACAGTCGAACAAGTCCCATCTATGCTAGTTACAAAGCAGATAGCTGCTCAGAGGGAGACGATATCTGCCAAAGCAGACTTGTTGATTCTTGCTTCCTGAGAACAGACAGTGGCCTGAACATTGACATTAGCACTAGCTGTAAACAGGACAAGTTGCCCACTTACAAAACAAAAGAATCAAGAGACCAAAAAAATGAAAGGATCACTGTCCAGTTATGCAGTAGCAAAAACATTGAAAATAGCCCGGTGTTGAAAAGAGAATATGTGGACGTGAGCCCCAACAGCTCTGCAGAGTCCCTCAATCACAGTTCGATAGAGGCTTCAGAAATCCACCAGTCTTCCATGGAGCAAGGAAGCCATTCGGGTATTCACAGCAAACAGCAGCAGTTTCAACGGACTGGGAGTACTGGTTTGAGTCGGAAGGACAGCCTTACAAAAGCACAGCTGTATGGAACCCTTCTGAATTAGGCATCTTCCAGAACTGCAATAAGACGACAAGCAAAAGAACGCAAACCGTGTTTGATACTTCTTGTGAACATAAGGTTCTCAGAAATGGATTATAAAATATATATTCATAATGGTACTATATGTTTGAAATGAAATCTCTCCAAAAATGTTATACAGCACTTTTCACTTAACATCCTTTCCACATGGGAGATCGTCCCCTCCTCTCTTTTATAAACCTGAAATATTTTTATAAACAAAGTTGTATTTATTAGACTATCCTAAGCTATTTGAGCAGAATTCTTTTCCCTTCAAGCAGGTTTCTTATTTATTTTTGTGCATGAGGCCATCTGTGCCTAAACTCCTGGAGGAAAAGGGTAAAATCATGATGGCAGTGAAAAAAAAATCCACCTGATAAAATACCATAAACTTCATGTGAAAAACAAAACTAAAAAGAATGGTGAAATTGAAAAAGTATATTTTTAAAAAAGAATGGAATTGTATCTTAAATTATTTCATACAAATGTATTTATGAGTGACTAATGTATGCACAAGGTGATACCAATATTTTGTTCTTTTAATCCACTGTGTTTCTGCTTTCCTATTTTTCCTTGTATACTACCTCAAAAGTAATTGAGGGTTTCTTTGTCACATTTTCTGTAGGCTTGCATTTATATTGTCTAAAATGCATGCAGTGTCATAATTAATACTGTATTTTGCATTACTTAATAAAAGACACCAGTGGAGATATTTGGTTGGGTCCTTTATCCTTCATTAAAACATATCCGAGACAACAGAATACGGGTGTGCTCTGGATAGTATCAGTCCAGGAAACGTTGATGAAAAAAGCTCATATTTACATTGCTTTCCAAAGGAGTCTGTCCAAACCACAGAGCAGTGGTTCTCAGCTTTTGGCCCCTGGAAGTGTAAGGACTGCTTCTCATTGGTCTTGGAAGGTAAACAAGGAAAACAAATCAGTTGTCAATAGCTTTAAATTCACTGGGAAAGACTCTGCGTACTCAAAAAAAAACCCTGAAAACTACATGAAAACTTGTGACTTAACCTCCTCCTCTATTACATATGTAATTGGCACAACTCTTCAGAACTTTAGAACCATTATTTTCTATAATTGTACTTTTTCATACATATTTCAAACACAGATATTTTTCTAAGATTTAAAGAAAGTTTGATCTTCTGTTGCCTGTAGCAGTTTTACCTTGGCGCTGAGAAGCCATAGTTTTACCTGTAGTTTTTGTGTTCCCTTCATAGTTTTCTGTACCTCATCATTCCACCACTAGGGAGTGTACAACTTTGGCAATCACAGAAGGGAGAGAGCAAAAAGAGAAAATTAAAACAGAAAGAGGGAGGGAAATCCTGTGGATTTCCTTCATGGCTTCAGTGTGAGAGGCAGAATACAGAAATAAATGCTAAATCATTCTTATCAGTAATATTCATTAAACATGTATACTGTACTTGAAATATTGACTCTGACAGGCACGGGTGCAGGGAAGGATCTTACTTAGTGCAATATGTGATAGTAAATCAGTAAAATCACTGTGGAAATCTAAAAATCTAGTACCTATAAAGCTAAAATTATGTTATCATTCATCATATATTTTTAAAAAATGTTTTCTGCCAATTCTCTGAAAATAGTCACTTGATAAGTTACTATGAACCAGAACATTAGAACTGCTCACTTTTACATAAGTGTCTTAACTCACGAATAAACAGTTTCAATTCATTTGGCATCAATAATTCCCACTGTTTCACATACTGTTATTCACATTCTTCATGGGTAATATAAAAACACGACCACCATTAACGCATACAAGTACTTTCTGTGCTATTTGGAAGATCAGGCATTAAGTTCTTACTGTTCCTCAGAGACCTGTGCCACTGCTGAGGAGAACAATGGTAGCTAATAATATCACACAGGTAAGCCGCAACAGAAGATTGAAGTCAGGCTTATTTCTGTAAAAAAGCTATTATGTACCTTGTTCTTTTGTGCTCCCACACAGCTTGGGGCAGGTTGTACCGCAAATAATGCCACTGAAATCAATGAGGAAAAGAATATAGAACACTACAGATGTTCCCAAAGACTAGCTATTTCTATGGTGGAATCTGACCCACACTACATAGACATGAAGATCCAGAAAATCTGCTACCTCCTCTTCAAAACATTCTATGTTGACTCATTCAGGTTCATAAAATTTAGGCAATCTAAGGCAAGATATTCATTTCTTTGGTCAATGAATACCAAGAATCTGTATGCAAGAGGTAAAAATTAACTTTTATCTCACCTTAAAAAAAATAAGCTATGGAAAAATAAACCCTAATATTTATGAACTGGAACACAATATCAGACTGATCCTTTTTATAATATACTTCATCATTTGACAATAAAGTCCTATTTTGGTAATGGTACAAAACATAGTTTCTTCTAGGTATTATAGAACTGATTATTTAATATCCTGTTATCTTCTTCTACCGCAGTTTCAAAGTCTGTTTCTATGCTTCACTTGATTCTTATTCTCAGTTTATGTGGATTAATATGGAGATTGAAACCAGACTTTTCAGCCAATCAGTACGGGGTTTTTCTTATAAAATAGCCTATAACCCTTTAACATTCTTCTGTAATAAATTCAGTTACAGAACAGTATGTAACTCTGCAATGAATTTCAATTGAAGGAATCAAAATAGCTAGTTACTCAACTTTAATGCACTGATTACTTAAAAAATTCTTTTAAATCAGAAAAACTGACCATAAGTTTGCATATTTTCTAAGAACAAAAGAGAAAAAATTAAAGTCAAATAATTTTTTCTCAGATTTACAGGTATGACAGTGGTTAATTTTGTGAGGTTTTTTTTTCTCTACCCAAGAAATTTTGAAAGATTATATTAAAGGATTCTCTCTTTATTTTGGTACATTCTGCCTTGATTTTCTGAGACAACTACAGAGACCAGAGATGGAAGGCGAGGAAGGTACAAAGTGTTTCACAAGCAATTCCAATTTCCTGTATTGAGTGCATTAATTTTGTGCCTACTTTCAGCTTTCACATAGAGAGCAAGTCATTCAAAAATCCTGTCATGGAGTTGATTACAGGAATATACATTCAGTGATATTTAAGACTGGCTACTTGGATTTCTGTACTCGTTCTCTCCAAAGTTCTTCCTTCACCATGGTTCCCTGCGGCTTTAGAATGCCTCTTGTACCACCAGACAAAATCTTTCGTCCAAGCATGGATTTAAAAATCACTGAAGATTTTGGAGCCTAATTCTGGTTAAAAATAGTAGAGATAGGAGAGCAAATCAATAATGTCTTGTTCAGAAGGACATGCGCTTTTGTCCCCATGGAATGGACCTGACTGCTGCAGTGTTTCTCAGAGAACTTACATCCTGTAGGACATTTATGATGAAAAGCAACATCTAAAACACTGTTCTCAGAACATCTTACTTCCGTTTCTCATTCAAGCAGGTGTAGTCTGATGAACTTGATACTGCTCTGATTCTAACTCCAGAAAAACATGACAACTGACTTTCACTCAAAGAAAAGTGCCTCAGAATCCCCCATTCCAGTGGCTGAGAATTAGCCTCAAAATAGCTTTTCCAAAGGATGTAGAAGTCTGATTTTCTCTCAAGCATTATAAAACTGCCGAAGTGCCTCCATGCTACCAAAACCTCACTTTTACAAGTGATGACCAAAGTATTCAAATTCTATATGTAGGGCTTGTAGTTGTCTAGAACAGGATTTTTGCTTTGATTGATTATTTTATTTGCCATGAGTAAGAGCAGAGGAGGTGAGGAAAATAAGTGGCAACTACTCAACAGTGCAGTGAAGCAGAAGATGAGAAACGTCATTTTAATGAATGAAAAGTGATACCAAAGAGTACACGACACAGGACACTGGTCACGGAAACACAAGAGAGGTTGAAAGATCAGAGAGAGGAATAGCAAATCACATCATAAAACAGATAAGAATATAAAAGAGGGAAATAGGGTACAATTCACTAGGAAAAATGTTATATAAGTGTTATGAAATCAAAAGGAGAAAATGCATTTTTTAAGATGTGAGAATATTTTTCTCACTCCAAATTAAGGTTAAAATAAATCAAAGTCTCAATAAATTTGAATAACAAATATCACTTCCTTTAAACTTTTTAGAATCTTATAAATAGCCGCGTTTTTAATGTTTAAATCATGGCAAACTCCAAAATATGTAGTTTTCAATTCAACAGTTTCTAAATTCTGCTCCCAAACTAGAAGATGTATCACGTTAATCCTTTCCCCTTCCAGCACTTTTAATTAAAAAGAATTTCCACTCCAAAATCTGTCACAGGACATGATTATACAGCTACTTAGATAGATTTCCCCTTCTTTAATTTTAACGTACTAATTTACATCCTTTGGACTTTCCTATAGAATTCTTCCCCACTCACATTTATAACCTTCTAAATCTTACAGACTGTTAAGATATTTCTTATTAAGTATTGCTTAAATTGTGTAGGTGCACTCCAGTCATTTTTCTTTGGAAAAGTGGACTCTTTGGAAGAGTCCCTTCAGAACTCTAATTCATTTAAATTATTCTCAAGAATTTCACTTCTTTTTGCCTTTCTACTACCAGAGTGTTGATGAACACTGAGCTGAGCCAAACATTGGGTTAAAACCCACTGAACAAAGAAAGAAAGAAGAGGAATATGCAGATTGGAGTGACTGGCTCTGTTCTCCTCCCAGAACCGAAATTCTCAATAACAATAGGTAGTCGGACAGAGACATCATCACTAAAATAAAATTTATTTTCATATGGCCAAACTCCTTCTTCCATCACTGGCAGGTTTTAGGAATTGTTTTCAGCAATACTTATTTTAATTCCTGTGTTTTCAGGTTTTATATGGTTTCAGTTGCAGGTTTGTCAGATTCCAGTGTCCCTCTTAAAGTCAATAGATATGAAGTTCCTTAGTACCAAATTTTATATGCCTGCAAATCCCACATCACAGTCTTAAAGATCTAAGTCAATTTTTAGGAAAGAGCACATACTTTCGAATGTGCCCAGGATCTACCAGTTCTCAACATAAGCAGTATCTCCTGGTGACTATGAGCCAGGCAGGATGATCTGCATAGATTCAGTCTTGGTGTGTTCCTGTTTACATGGTGTTATATCAGCATTATCAGGAGATACTCATTGTTGCTTCCATTTTTCTTCCATATCTTTTTAAAAAAGCTTCATTGTTATAAAACAACTTTAGCAATCCAATCATTCTCAATAACATGTTATTCGTTCCTCTATTCTTGTTTTCTTCTTGTATTTTCCATGTCTGTATTGGCAAAGCTGTTCTTAGTTACAGTGGTTTTGTCCAGCTGAAGCTAAAAATAATAACTAAAATTTTCATGCAATTTAAGATTTGCTGCTTGTGCAGTGGCTGTGCTTCGATGAGGTTCAGTCTTGCCCTTCTCATTTGCTGACTATGTTTTCACTCTGCAGAAAAATGTCTTTTTTTTCCCCCTCATTCTTGAGAAAGTCTCTCTTGCAATTCTTCTCCACTTGTATTGAGCAATTTCATAACTCTGATCCCGGGGCTGTTTATTTTACAAAGACGTATTTATCACTTTTCAGTCTAACTTAATTCCTCTAGGTTTGCATTCTAAATCAATTAATAAGTGTTTAAGGAGAAACTTAACCACAGGATTACTTATTGAAAAAGTTGTATATTATATGACTTGAGAGGATGTACCACTATCTGTAGATCCAACATTTGCCATGAGAATTTGCCCAAGTATGAGCCATACCCTATAATACTTCACAACAGTAGTTAAGTGTATATATATGCTGTCCCCAGTGAATAGCTGTTAATAATTTTCATGCCAGACTGTGGAGCTGGAAATACACAGATGTTGAACTTTAACTGTACCAGCAGATAAATTTATTGTCCATCATGTCGTAATTGCCTCAAAACAGTTTAAATTGCATTTCTCTATAGTAAAGAAATTGTAACAAACAGATCTTCAGTTTAGGCTTTAAAGTGAAAACAGACTTATTAAGATTTTATCTTACCAAGATAAGAGATGAAATTAAATTCCAGCTTGTCATACAGGTCAGAGGTCCGATGATATCCAGGAACAACGTGACCATCTGCTGTAGAATTGGGCAGTAGGTTCAGATGGTGGTCAACCACCAGTTGTCTCTGGACAGCTTTTTACTGTGCCAGCTTGGGCACCAGCTTGGTATTTAAGGCACCACCGTGAAGTGTCTAACTTCGTACTGTCCTACGGGTTTTGGAAAAGCTGCTGTTTGGAGTACCCTGAGATTTCTCTTCTATGGGTTTCTGCATCACCAATTTTGTGGAGAAATGCAGTCTGCTTTTTGTCAGATAGGAGCTTTTCAAGGTTGCCTATGGACCCGTATCCTACCCCTGTGGGAAGTGACACAGTCCCTCCAGCCTCCAGGACAGATCATTCCTGCAGACAATTATTACATCCCAGAAAAGGGAGAATGTCTTTATCTGAAAAGGGCAAAACTGCATTGACACAAAATGCAATCACTGGAAAAGATCCCTGATGGGAGTTAAATACCTTCTCAGCAGCATGCCCAGCACAGACATATATACACTAAGACTCTAACTATGATTCTTCAGAGAAATTCTTATTTTTGAAGTCAGCTCTAATGAATTCGTATTTAAATTTATCCACCCATCTAGACTTTTTCTTTGTAATTTATGAATCAGAGCAGACACACACATAAGCTGCAGAGCCACAGCAATATTTACTATACAAAGCTGAGCAATGACAGCTCTATGATTTAGAAGTGAAACAGCAGCAAGTCCCAGATTAATTAAATTTGCAATATCAAATCCAGTCAGCATCCTTTCCCATTCCAGTTCTGTACATGTGACATCCTAAACCAGATTAGGAGGAATAAAAGTATTTTCAGCACGTATGGGTTATGAATTTCAGTGGGCTTCAACTGAAGCCCTCACTTAAATTAATTCCTACAGTAGAAAGCTTCTCAGTCTGGACACCAGCTGTGTAGCTGGCACCATGAGGAAGCCACGCACTGAACAACCAGACAGCAAGTGGCACCTCACTCTGAGAACCTTACCGTGCCACTGACTTGGTGAGATGGGAACAACAGCAAGTAGGAGGGAGCTATTTAATTTTAGATGACTATAAGGTCTTGGTAGAATTTCTGGTATTTATGTTATAAGTTGGGAAATAACAAATGCAAGTTTAATTTCTCCATCCCATACTCAGCACAAGAATTGAATCACAGCTTTCTGATTCAATCCCACTTACCTGTGCTTTCAGAGTCCACAATAGTCTGAAGGTGAGGAAGATGAGACCTAGAACTGGAAGAAGTTAAAGGCAGAACTGAATCTGAACATCAAAAAATGCAGTCAGACTTACCATTCACAACATTTAATTTGTTGCCATGGTCCTTAGGGTACATCATGAAAAAATCCCAGAGAAAAAAATCACAGACTATTTTCTTTCATCTTCATTTTTGCTTTTTACCCCTCTCCCTTTAAAGAAAAGATTGTGTCATGTAGTGATATGGGAGTTTTTTGCTAGAACTGTCATGACTGTCTACAACAACCTGACTTGTGTTGATGCAGAAAAACAACCCAGAGACTAAATTGGTTCAGCAGAAGTACATTTGTTACTCAAAGAGAAAATATCTGAATGAAAGAAGTGTTAGTAAACATCTCATTACTGAGACCTCAGAGCCCAAGAAGCCAAGATGGGGAAACACAACAAATCCAGTGAAGTCACACTTTGCAAGGAAGCTGAACACATATTCTATTTGAAATGGATTTAGACAGTCTTTTATTTTTCTTTCATAACCTATTGATGATGAAGATGAAATGCAATTTTTGGCACTCCAGACGGCACCAATTAAACCTGATTTCTTGCTTGAGCTCCTTATAACTCCACTTGTCTCTCACTTCCAAGCTAATTCTGTTTTGAGCTTTAAATTTCTGTTTTGTTCAGAGAAAAAACGTTGCTCCCACTCAAACAACCTAACTTGAAATTCATAAAAATATACACATAATTCTCAATCCCTGCGAGAAAAGTTATTGTCCAACATTTGTGCATTATTTAGTTATTTATTTAGAAAAATTATTATTTTTATACCGTAAGCTTAGGAAGGATTGTCCCTTATTATTTCGTTATAGTACTTGACACAACAGTCTGTTGACTGTAATTGCATAGGCTATGCATATTACCTTCGTACCTTCACACTTCACCAAATGTTTTCTTACATTTCACTTTTTATCCTTTTGGATGTGAAATCTGAAATGTCCTATTCATAGGCCAGTCCCTGGGCTACAGTACCTTGCCCCAGACCCATGCATACCTCACATATTGGCTGAAGTTTGGACACTTTGCGATATTTCTCCTAAGATCAAGAGTGAACATGGCACACTTTCAGCCAGAGCTCTCCAAGCCTGTGGACATGGCATTGCCTTTGGACAGCTCTCCAGCATCTGCAGAAAATGCGTTGCTGTTGGCCATCCCTTTCTCTTCCTGGTTGTTTCTCTTACAAAACTCCCATGCACTGAAACAATGCATTAGTGGAGCAAACGTATCAGCATATACTATTGAACTAGATGATCTTAGTGGTCTTTTCCAACCTTAATGATTATAAGATTCAGAAATTACTAGAGAGCAGCTGGGTCCCCCCTGGAGTTTCTACAGGTACTGAACTGCACATATCATATTTCTTATCACTCTCCAGCTTATACATACTTGCTGGTAAGCCAAAGCTGTTTATCGATCCACACAAGAGATCTATTTGAAAAAAAGTAGCACTCTTGTCACAAACAACCTTGACACATCTGCATCTTCTTTCATTAGTGCCATCCAAAGGAGATAAACATCAATACTGATGTACTGCTTTGAATCTTTTAACACTGAATATTGCCTCATAAAATCTTTACCAAAAAAATGGATTTTCCTGGGAAAAGAAAACCAACAAAAACAGGGAGGCTTCAAGGAGGTAGGGCTTTGCCGTTTTTTGGAGTGGTGCAGCTGTTAGCAAAGCCAGAGACAAGCACTCATCATCTGAGAAGGACTTTCCAGAGACACCCCACTTACTGCAGAGCAATTGCAGAGCACGTCCCTTTCTTCTGCAGATGGCCAATTTGTGAGGGTCTTGAGGCAGCCCCAGGAGTGCAGTACTGCAGGCAGACAACAACAGGCAAAGTCTCTTTCCCAGTAGTTCATCAGAGGCTGGTGGCTGTCCCATTTTGATGGCATTTATACTGTACAAATCTAGGATAATTCCCTTTAGGCTCTCAGTTGCCATACAAATACGGCAGCACTTTTATATTCCATACAGTAATGCTTGTTGTTTACTTCAGTTTTAAAGTCACTGTAGGCTGTCTGGACAGGTTTTGATGTTTGTGGCATTCACACTGCAAGGAGCTGCCCAGCTGTATATATTGCAAAAAAATGCTCCACTCCTTGAAGAAAAAATGTTAAAAAATACAGCAGGAGCAGAAGAGAGAAAATGGACATTTATGGTCAGTGTCTTGGAGCATACAATTCCAGCCTAGGATTGTATAGTGACAAACAACACAAGAGTGAGATACATCCAGAGAACAAGGAAGAAAACATAGCCAAATCTGGGGAGCCACATCCTTGGGCTCTACACTACAGTTAGATTTACCATCACCATTGCTGAGCTTGCTGTCTGTTGTCCAGGCAATAGAGACCCAAAAGGGGGAGAGATGATCAGTTCTGAATTATTAGAACTATTCGGTTCTGAATTTTCCCACAAGATCATAGGGTAGCCCCACAAAAATTGTTGTGTCTTCTGCTGTAGCCCCACGTTTGCAGAGCAGACATGGAGGCTGCAGCTACTTGGAAACGTAGAACAAAGATGAAAAAACACATAGCATAACTTGATTTACCTCTCTACATTTTTCCTAATTAACTGTGCTGTCAGAATTGTGCTTCTCTCTTTCTCTCTTTTGCTGGCTGAGTTAATCAATTTTCCTCTGCTTCAGCCATACAAGTGCAAGGCAAGAGTTACCCATTGCATTCAAATTTTATCATTTTGACATTCATCAGCATTCCCTCTCCTCTCTGCGCACTAGTGAAACTTCTGGCATAGCTTATTTACAGTACATTCAATTCATGCCTCTAGCCATCCTAGGGACATCCCACACACTAAATATTATAAAAGCTTTTGGGGTCATTTTAAGCCTACTGGTGATTCACAGACCGCACTATCTGACTATGGAGCATCATACTTAATTGCTTTGCACATCTGAATCACATTAGAATTATTCAGGAATTTAGACAAATTTGAGTACAAACTGCAGATAAACTACCCATCTCGATTCTTGTCAGCATAACCCTCTAGAATCTACAGTAACCTGCTCTGAATTATATTTAACAAACAAATTTCCATTTGACTGTTGAAATATATTGTTTGCCTAGAAAAACAGCAGAGATTTTTGCTGGGCTGATCATTTATCTTTGCATGTACATCTACATCCTGATTAGGAGGAAGATATTTTCTACCATAAAGCTTGCTATCTTACATGTATTATTCCCGATTATGACAATTCTCATACGATTAGAAACTTAATAATTCAGATGAGTTTCAGACCTCTAGCAAGAGCATTTGATGTGAAACCTGAGAAATAGATCAGCTATATTATAAAACATAGAGATATGTTTTTTGGCCTCACGGAGTCTACTGATTATTTTCCTCCTTATAATAAGGGTGCCAGGCAAGCTGTTCGCTCTACATTTTTTATTTATTGCACTGAAGAGTTCAAATCCTATCCTGAAAATATTACTAAAAGACAAAATTGCATAGCAGCTTGCTGTCCTTCCTCAAAAAATACATTTTGCCTGTTCTCCAGCATTTGTACCAAAAGGACAGTTTTGGCACAGGCTTGTATGTGCCAAAGATCATCCTCTCAGCCTCTCCAGCAGAGGTGTTGCAAGTAAATACCTCACAGTGCATACTCACCTTGGGACCCGGCATGCTGTATGACCAGTGGGGATTACCACTGCCACAAAGACTGAGCTCTGCAATTGCACATGAGCATGTGCCGAATGTTTAGCCCAGGGATTTGTACACCCTTTAACACCATCCACTGCCAAATCCTCCAAAGCTCTGTAAGAGCAATTTCCAGAGTACAGCCTGAGAACTCCTGTACAAATACAATAGAGAGACATCTTCCACCAGCCCACTAGAGGCTGTCTCCCCTGTATTAGTCTTTACCTGTATGAGAATGCAAGGGGATGCCCAGCTCTCAAAAACATCAGCCTTTCTGGGGAAAAACTCATTGCTGCTGCTTCTTCCAGCCCTGTCTAGTTCTCCCATATCTCTGCAGGGCTCAGCAGATGGCAAGGAACCAGGGACAGTGCATTGCTCAGACAGAGCTGAGTCTACTCACAGAGAGCATCCCTCTGACACACAGCCCTCGAGCTCGAGGGACCTGACATGAAACCCCACATCTGGGGCTCTTTTAGGAAATTGGAGAGTGAAGTGGCAAGTGCATTTTGCACTTCTCACTCTGATGTCTTCTCCTCTGAAGTGGTCCTCCACATACAAAACTTCACATTACTCTATGACCAGTGTAATAAAAAGAGTACAAGATTTTTACCTTTAGTGTGTTACAAGAAGAAAACCTCAGGCTACCATGAATGTCCTAGATGCATCTAAAGGTCAAAGAGATATTAAAGATAACAAGCTTTATCCTCCCTCTGGTTGCACATGTCATAACGCTGGAAGATGCTTGTAAATGGCTGCCTGAACAAAAAGGCCGTTCTGAAGACTAGTTTCTGGAAAACTCAGCACCACACCTGGAGGAAGAGAAAATAATTTGTTTCAGATACGCTTTTTTCAGAAATCATTGTATTATTTGTTTGATGACAGATGGCACTCAAAACAGAAAGATTAATGATTCCACTTGTGTTGATACATACTTAGTAACTCCGAAGACACAGCTACTGCTCCATGTTCAGCATGTTTCTTGGAGCCAGAAAAATTACATCTGAAGTTCTCCAACATCAGGGGTCTCAGTGTTCTTTCCAGTAATGGGAAGAGTGCTTTACAGACATCCAACAATGTGGCAGTCCTTTTTCTTAGTAGCCATTATGGACTGACAAGCAGAGAAATACTAGAAGCAGACAAAAACAAACAAACAAAAAAACCCAAGACATTTAAAACAAATCTTGCGATATGTGGGAGAAGTTACATTCAAAAACAAAAAGAAAAGATCTATGTAATGGTTAGACCTGCACAATGATGTTATGTGGAAGCCTTTATTGGAATTCCTCTTGAGTCATCTCTGACTGACAGCAACTTCAGTGCGGATTGGACTGGGCCCCATATGAACATAAAAATAAATCTCCCAGATAATGTAGTAACACTTTAAATGTACTTAATTGTCGCAAATTTTTCTCAGGGAGATTTAGAGAAGTACTTGCTCAAAGAGGAATGATTGCGGAATTTGAAACATAAGCATTTAGAGAGCAAATTAATGTCTAATTATGAGTGCTAAAAATAAAAACAGACCTATTAATTTCAGTAGCAAATGATGAGCCCTTATGTTATAAAGAAAAATAACAGCCCTCTAGAAAATATTTGAAGAGACCATTGATATTTTTGCCATAATTTGCTCAAATTACTGCCAAAATTTTCCTCTGACAAGTTCTCTTATGAAAATATTTTGCATTGTCTCATACAGTTGCTACCTTCAATGAAGATCCCAGGTTCAGAAATAACTAATGCAAAGCTAATGGGAATCTATTAAACTAGAGGAATGAGGTGAAAAGCTGTGTTGAGAAAAGCCTCCTAGCTTGAATAAAGATGCTATTACTGGGTTTTGGTGCACTGTATCATTTCTCTCAAAGGTCTCCCTTGACAGACACCTTGGTAAAAAGCATTTTAAAATATATTGCAAAGGTTAACATTCTGGACACTTTGGGACTGCAGTCCCTGAGGCAATTTTTCAACCCTCTTTAAAATATACTGAAAAGGGGATGGTAGAGAAAAATGCTGTCCATTATTTGTACCATTATTTTATATCTCTCCCCAGTACCAAGGTCCAAAACAACTGAAGATCCACACAGAAATAAGCAAGCAGGATTCTTCATTACGTGGAATACCAGTTCAGAAGGCCATTTTGCCTGTTGAGTATTTGCATGAGCACATCTAAACTCGAAGACAGGAATTTTGTGCTAAAGCTCTATAACAATTGGTCAAAATGTAAGAAATTAGGCCAAGAATTACATTGTGTCACATCTAAATCTTGTTAAAAAGAACACATCTGCAGTTGTTCTACTGACATTGAATTAATTTGAACCAAAGAGAATGTGCATCTTAATATAAGCAATTGCAAAAGTAAGAGGAGAAACCGCTGATTCCCTCAGAGAGAACTTGTCAGGCTTCTCAATCCTATACTTCACTCTCTCTGAAGGGCATTTAGAATGCATCAAATAGCAAAAATCCCTAAGGTACATAATTAACGTGGTACTTCAGCTGGTATGTTCAATAAACAAGGAAAGTTTTCCATACATCATTAAGAAAATAGATTATTAAAAATTGAACTCCTGAAGTAGAGACCTGAGGCCCAAATGTAAATTATATCAGAATCTTGAATCCCAGGAGCATTGCTTTTAATAATGATACAATGCATGCCTCTGTTCCCTTCCCCATAAAGCTCTCAAAATGCCAATTACCCATGGCAGCATGCAGCTTCTCGAGTGCATTCAGCAACTCATTTGACATTGAAGCAGCCAAGACCAGACTGCTACAGCAGTGCCAGTTTACCTACTGAAAACTAAACAGCTGCAGGGCTGTCCTGAAAGCAAAGACCAAACTTATGGCAAATTTACCTTCTATATAGGTACACTGTGGGCCAAAGGATAACTCTGCTTTGACTAGCATCAAACTCTGTTCCTGTCTCCCTTTTCTCTTGTACTACCTTTCACCTGACAATACCACTCATTCTCCAACCGTCCTCCTATTATTCTTCAAAGCTTTCAGAGATTGTTCTTCTCACTGCATGCTGTTGCCTGTCCCTCCTGCTCTAGGTGTGCATCTCTGAAGCCAAGCACATACTCTATTTGAGCACTATGTGAAAGCATTGCAGAATTGAGTCTAGGATTTAGGGGACTCAGTATTAATCTTTTTTAAATAATCTGTGGAATACAAATGGCATCGGATTAAAAAAAAAAAAAAGAAAAAAGAGGTATTTCTGTATATTTTCAGATCTGTGCACACCATGCATCCTACAGAGCGTTTGCAATGATTCATCTCTTTTTACGTTAGGATGCGATTCACTTGACTGACATTTCATTTCTGAGGTGTTTAAAAGGGAGAAAGAATCAAAAGTGAACAGAGCTTGAGATCAGTACTGGTAACCTGTGCAGAGATGGTCCTTCCTTTCATACTGCAATAGGAACCCCATGTGTTTTTTCCTCACTGCTATTTATATTCCAGGGAAAAAAAAAATCTAAAAATTCTCTCATATAACCCTATTAAATCAGGAAATTAAAAGGATGACTTTTTTAAAAAAAGTAAATAGCTGTGGATGAGTTTTGGGGTATGGAATATGGTTAAGGTTTCACTCCTTAAGATATTTCCCCAGATTCAGAGCCACATATCTTGTCAAAATGTTATGTTTGAGGCTGTAGAAAGAAAAAAAATTAATCTGTGCAATATCTGAAGTTCACAGACTCCGTGCTTCATATTAATAGCATAAAGAGTACCTTCATTTTTTGTACTCACAGCAGTACATGATTTGAAATGGTTTCTGCCTTTCAAGTAATTGCATAGATTGAAACAAATAGCAAAGATTAGCAACTTAACCATCCAAATTGCAAATTAACTGGATGGGGCTACCAGATCTTTTATCTCTACTAATAAAAAATTATCTTTGTGAACAAGAATGATTAACAAAACAAAAGGAAAGAATCAAAATAACCCATTTCTGACATAAGGTATGAAATTCCTTCTCTCTTTACCTAATATCCAACTTGGACCATTCCTTATGCACTTTGAGGTAGATGGGCTCTGCAATTTACTTATATCACAAAACAAGAAGGTAATAAAGGAGGTGGTTATGCAGTGAAATATGAAAAATGACATAGTTCATAGGTGAAAATAAATTAAAATGATATTGTAAAGCAATTCTTCACTGCTTGTTTGCAGAAGAGTAGTAGCAACCTGAACACATGAAAATTGATTTCTTGAGGCAACCAGGTCTGTACCAGGGACAGTATAATTATGCACACATTACACAAATTACTTTTCTAAGGACACACTTCAAACAAATCACTGATTGAAATCTTACTCAGAAGTAGAAGCATTACCTGAGCTTTACGGCCTGATGAGAACTGGAGACAAACAGATCTAACCTGAAGCTGCCTGGACAGTCACTTCAGGCATTTTCAACATTGGTGAACATCAACGTTCTCCAAAGGTTTTTATTTATTTATTTATTTATTTGCTTTTCTTTTTCCAAAAATTGCACTCATGACAAACTAAGATGATACACCTTGTAGGTAAAGCTGTAATAAAAAAAAAATCTTCATGACAGTAAAGTAGTAATCAGAGATTGAAACAGAAGCAGACAGAAGTGAGGACAAGAGAGCGGAGAATCTGCAGAAAAAGCCTTATTAGAACATTGGGTGGTGCTAGGGAGCACGGAATGGACAGCAGCAGGCTGCTCGTGTGAATGCTTGCAATTGTAAAAGCAAATAGCATTGAAAATGCATGGAGGACCCTCACCTGGAGGCAAACCCTTTGTGAAGGGCAAAACGAGGGGATTCATTCCTTCTGCTTATTGATGTTCCTGTTTTCTAGACTCTGGGTGTAGGCAATATGAATGACTGCCAAAAGAAAAGCCCTCTAGACTTGGAAACGTATGCGAACAAAAGGGTGAAAGTTGCAGCAGATGAGAAAAATGAATACAATGGATGGATGGATCTTAAGAATTGATACTGTTTCTGCCAGTATTATCTTTGCAAACTTCCTGGGGAACGAACTAGTGTGCATCTTAGTTGCATTGGGCCATGCTGTCAAGGAGGCTGACACACTACAAGAAGTGGATAATGAAATGAAGGCACAGTTTTCCTGCATATTTGAGCCTGAGGAAAGCAAAGCTGCAGCCCAGAATTGCTTAAAAATATGAATAATGACTTGGAGAACTGGCCCCACCCCTGGAAGTGCTCAGGGCCAGGCTGGATGGGGCCCTGGGCTCTGATCTGGTGATTGGCAGTCAGCCCATGTCAGGGGTTGGAACTGGATGGGCTTTATGGTTCCTCCTAACACAAGCCATTCTGTGATTCTGTGATTCCACGAAAACTGGAAAACAGAAAAAGGCACAAATAAAGTGCAGTCTTCTCTGATTTCTGGCTGCCTTTCTAAGGACAGCAAGAATGAAAGCCTGAAAGCCATCAGTCAGAGAGCACCACAAAATGAGATTTTTTTTTTTTTGAAGATGAATATAGTATGAGCATATAGACTACTATATACTTAATTGAAAACAGGGTGCTGAAATGAAGGCAGAAAAACTGAGAATTAAATGGTGACAAGGAAAGAAGTGTCTAGGAGCAGCTAGGATAGTTCAAACTGAAGCTTAGCCAAAAGCAGAACAAATATTTTCAGTTGCCTACAATTCAAAACCACATACATCAGGACTGTGGAAAATTTGAGATCCCACAACTTTTTTATCTTATCATTTTTCTCTTTTCTGCCATAGTGCTATAGCTTTAAATTTAGTCTTATTAAATTTGTCTGAAAGAGTCCAAATGTACAGAAAGAGTCATCCCATTGTAATGCCATACCCTAACTTCCTCATTAGGCCTATAGCTGAGGTATATAGTGACTCACCAACAGTATTTCAACTGAGTGAACACAATAATTCTAATAACGGTCTGCTAATTAGCAGGTTTTTGAGATAAAGACACAGTTGAATAGCTTGCATCATCTAACACCCCAAATTAATAACGCTTCAGTAGCAAATAATAACATGTTAGAGATTGGTATTGTTACTTTTTGGTACAGTACAAAATAGATTAAAATGAACTCAGCTTGTCTATCTACAGAGCCTTAGACCATTTCAATTGGTGAAGATCTCTAGCTTGGCTCTAACACACAATGCCCTAGAAAAACTGCTCCTAAAGCAAGATTCAAACATTTCTAGATTACAATTTTATGAATAAAATTAATTAACCAACAATTCATTACATTCTAAAAGCTTCATCTGACCATAATGATCCTTGTTTGCAGCCCAAACAGTATTTGGTAATTGCAGAATGATGGAGCAATGTGGATATTTTTTGATTACAGTTCATTACATAAGATTACAAGGAAGAATCTGTCTTTGAATCATAATGAAAACTTAATTGACACCACTATGCTATAATATTTCAAATGATTAAATTTCAGTCTGTGTCTTAATCAGTTTTATATTAGAAAGAGATTTTAACAAGATAATGCTGTGAACATAATTTCATTCCTTTGTAAAACTGTTGGCTGGATCTCATAAGTAATTAAAAGTCCAGACATCTTGGAAATAACACACAAATGCAATTCCAAATTTAATATTCTTTAATATTATATAGTATATATATGTATATTATTTTCCTCTGCTATCTTTAATCAAAATTTGTCTTCTTTTTTTTCTCTTCTCCTATAAATGGTCTAAAAATTATACTTGTAAGATCATTTCAGGAAGGATAAATGACAGACACCAGAATCATGCCTCAGGACATAAGTTAAACTCAAGCAACAACATGGGTAGAATTACAAGAGGAAGCTACTTCTCTATGCAGTATGTGTAACAATTCCCCAAGGCTGCTCTCTCAAGATCTTCCACTTCATCCACAGGTAGTCTCAGCTGAAGGTGCTGAGAGCCCATTCAGATAAATAGCACTCTTCAAGTAGGCTATCATGAGTTCACATTTATTTCTGTGAACTATATACTTATACTGTGCTGTATTTAGACATATAACAGCCCAATCATAGAATCATAGAATTAGCCAGATTGGAAAAGACCTACAAGATCATCCAGTCCAACCATCCAGCTACCACCAATAACCCCACTAAACCATGTCTCTCAATGCTATATCTAAATGTTTCTTGAACACCTCCAGGGACGGTGACTCCACCACCTCCCTGGGCAGCCTGTTCCAGCGCCTGACCACTCTTTCACAAAAGTAGTATTTCCTAATGTCCAGCCTAAATCTCCCCTGGTGCAACTTGAAGCCATTCCCCCTCATCCTGTCACTAGTTACAAGAGAGAAGAGGCTGACACCCAGCTCACTACAACCTCCCTTCAGGTAGTTAAAGAGAGCAATAAGGTCTCCCCTGAGCCTCCTCTTCTCCAGACTGAACAATCCCAGCTCCTTCAGCTGTTCCTCATCAGGCCTGTGCTCCACACCCCTCACCAGCTTCATCGTCCTCCTCTGAACACGCTCCAGGGCCTCAATGTCTTTCTTGCAGTGAGGGGCCCAAAAGACACAGTACTTGAGGTGGGGCCTCACCAGGGCTGAGTACAGAGGGAGAATGACTTCCCTACTCCTACTGGCAACACTATTTCTGATACAAGCCAGGATGCCATTGGCCTTCTTGGCCACCTGGGCACACTGCTGGCTCATGCTCAGCCGAGCATTGACCAATACCCCCAAATCCGTTCCCTCCACACAACCTTCCAGCCACTCTGCCCCAAGCCTGTAGCGTTGCCTGGGGTTGTTGCGGCCAAAGTGCAGGACCCGGCACTTGGTCTTGTTGAACCTCATCCCGTTGGCTTCAGTCCAGAGATCCAGCCTGTCCAGATCTCTCTGTAGGGCCTCTCTACCCCCAGGCAGATCGACACTTCCTGCCAGCTTGGTTTCGTCTGCAAACTTACTGAGGGTGCTCTCAATGCCCTCATCCAGGTCATCAATAAAGATGTTGAAAAAGACAGGCCCCAGCACTGACCCCTGGGGAACACCACTCGTGACTGGTCAAGCCCAAGATAAGCCCCTGTAGAGATTAATAGGATGTATTGCATGACTGCAGCGCTACCCATCCTTCATATTGACACATCAGGCAGCTGCAAGTTCTGAAGTGGTGAGAGCACCTTTAGAACTAAAATACCTGGAGGAAGGGAAACAGAGCCACACTCTTAGGCAATGACACGCAGTTGTGATTCATCCAGCCCAAATAGAGGCAACTACTACTGTTTTCACCTCAACTCCTTCTGATATTCATGAAGATGCTCTGGAAGAATGGCATAAACACCAGCACCACAGGTTTAATTTGGAATAAGCCCTCAAATCACAGAACCAGTTAGTTGTTGAAAGGTCCAGCTGGCTTGTGTGCTAGATCCACTGTCAAGAGAAATGCAAAATTCTGCCTTATGTCAAAAATTGCCTAACAAGAAAGCAAGAAATGGAGAAAAATAAGTAGTTATTTGCACTACCTCACATGGATCACTAAACCATAATGCCCTATGTTAAAACCTATCAAAGCTGTTGCTAAGATGATTAAAACTACACAGTCACAATATTTTGATCTAGATTTCAGACTATATAAAAATTAAGGATAACTGGAACCATGGTCTCGGTACAGGCTTATCACTTACTACAAGGTAAAGGAACACAGATTACAAAACCAATAGAGTACATTTTGCTTATTTCTTAATTAGAATCTGCCATTTTCAAAAGTGTTCTGATTTTTGTCCTTGAAAAATCCATTTCAGAGCATTTAAAAACAGTATATAAAGTTAAAATCTCACATTGCATTTGTGCCAATAAAAACAAATCAGAAGAACATAAGATGCTACACATGAAAATGAAAGTACACAGTTATGGCCGAACGGATTCTCCGTTTGCTGCAGAATAGCCCAGCTACAGCCTGAATGACAAAGAACATCCCCTGCACAGAACAGCACAAAGACAATTTTCTACATGTAAATGACATTAAGAGGTATGGAGAAATGCACTGCATTTGCAATAAATCGAAGTAGCATATTAATTATCCCACCCCCCGCACACAGTATCAATTTCATGGCAATCTTGAGTACTAACTTGTGAAGATTAAGGAGTAAAACAATTAAGTACCAACACCTTGTATTAAAAAAAGTTTTATTTTTTCCATTAAAAAAATATTTACACATAGTTTTGTTTTGACTATATACAGTCACACATTTGACTTCAAAACTCATAATCTTAAATATAGGAATCTAGGGAGCACAAACTTACTGACCTCAAAATTATCTCCAATTTCTTCCCTTAAAACTCTGAGAGAACATTTTACTATAAGCTGGGCTGGTAATACCTGCCTGTTTCCAAAAGAGGCAGTCCCATCTGTCCTGTGACCTTGCCCCTCTTGCATGTACGACGTTGTTTTGCCTTGAACTGTGTATCGACAAAGAAATACATCATCCCTTGACTGACACATCAGTGACCAGGGCAAGGAGCTAAGCTAGTGACAATCTGGTTTAAGAAAGCTGAAGTAAAAGCTACATAAAAAGGGTAATAATTTTCTTCAAGTCTAGATTCTCACACCAGGGTTGGGCTAGACAAGCACCAGCACATTGGCGCAAAAAAGGCAGAAATTTGTCACCAGGGCCCAGGGAGAGAGAACACTTCTTTGCTCAGCAGCTAATCACAGAATCCTCTTAACTGCATTATGAAAGCGTATGTTTAGCGGTCCAAGAAGAAAAGATAAGTCTCTGCTGCCTACAACACATCACAACAAATATCACATTGCATATCATAGTTTATTCCCTCCGAAACACCAAAGCCTTTGATGGATGAAGAGAAAAGTTACTTTGCTTGTTATTGCCAGATCTTGATTTCTCCAGCCCAATCAGAAGTTGCAAGGAGTGATGGCAGTACTGGGTGAAATACTGCACTCACACAAGCTTCTCTATGTGCCGACAAAGTACGAACAATCCTAGAAGTATGGTAGTTATAGAAAAACACTTTGCCATCTGAACTTCCTGTCACCAGAAGTGTTCCATCTGGAGAAAACTCACAGCCCACTGCAAATCCTTCCACCTGTTAAAAAAAAAAATCAATAACAGTGTAACTCCTGATGCTGATCAGGGAAGTCCATTGTGGTATACAGAAAAATGAATATAGTACAAAAAAATGCATATTTAAATAAACATGCATTAAGGACTTCTTCAGGTTTATATTAAGACACAGCCATAACACCAACTTACTTAATCAAGCTATTAAGTATCCAGAAAGCCTTTTAATAACTATTTTCTTCAGAGTGTATATAATGCAAAATTGCACATGGGAAAGCATAGGAAGGTGATTAATATCAATCACTGATTTATCATCAAGCGCTATTAGCAGACATATTAAAAAGCACAGGTACTTTGCTCTCTGCCTTGCTTCTGGACTTGGATAATATCATTCTGGTGAAAGGAAATACCTTATGTCCTTCGTATCTCTTCTTTTTGTTGATTCGGTAAGGTCGCTGGGAGGAAAACAATGCCACGTAGTTCCCATTTGTCTGAGCAACAAACACAGACTCTCTTGGGTGCAGAGCCAGACTTGGACAAGTGTAACGCTCCTGAAATTAATTTTTAAGAAAGTTTTGTTACAGTGTAGAAGAGGTAAAAAACTGTCCAGTTCAGAGATGCTGTCAGCCCACAGAAGGTCAGCTGTATGTATTTCTCTCTACATTAGAGAGGTATGGATTTGAAGGATGGACTGTTCAGTGGATTAAGAACAGGTTGGCTGGTCGCAGCCAAAGGGTTGTGATTAATAGCTCTATGTCAGGGTGGAGGCCGGTCATGAGTGGTGTCCTTCAGGAGTTGGTCTTGAGACTGGTGCTCTTCAACATCTTTATCATATAAACATAGATGATGGAATGGAGTGCACCCTCTGCAAGTTTGCAGATGACACCAAGCTGAGCAGTGCAGTAGACACATTGGAGGGATGGGAAGCCATCCAGAGGGACCTGGACAGGCTGAGGAAGTGGGCCCATGTGAACCTAATGAGTGTCAACAAGGCCAAATGCAAGGTGCTGCACTTGGGCTGGGGCAATCCCAGGTATTTATACAGCCTGGGGGAAGAACTCCTTGAGAGCAGCCCTGCAGAGAGGGACTTGGGGGTCCTGGTGCATGAGAAGCTGGACATGAGCCAGCAGTGTGTGCTGGCAGCCTGGAAGGCCAACTATGTTCTGGGCTGCATTAAAAGAGGAGTGGCCAGCAGGGAGAGGGAGGTGGTGGTCCCCCTCTACTCAGCTCTTGTGAGGCCCCATCTGCAGTACTGTGTCCAGGCCTGGGGCCCCCAGCACAAGAAAGATGCAAAGCTCTTGGAACAGGTCCAGAGGAGGGCCACCAAGATGATCAGAGGGCTGGAGCACCTCTCCTACGAAGAAAGGTTGAGGGAACCAGGCTTGTTTAGCTTGGGGAAGAGAAGGCTCCGGGGAGACCTCATTGTGGCCTTCCAATACTTGAAGGGAGCGTATAAACAGGAGGGGGATTGATTGTTTACAAGGGTGGATAGCAAGAGGACAAGGGGAAATGGTTTTAAACTGAGACAGGGGTGATTTAGGTTAGATATGAGGAGGAAGTTTTTCACTCAGAGGGTGGTGACACACTGGATCAGCTTGCCCAGGGAGGCTGTGGATGACCCAACCCTGGAGGCATTCAAGGCCAGGCTGGACGTGGCTCTGGGCAGCCTGGTCTAGTGGTTGGCAACCCTGCACACAGCAGGGGGGTTAAAACTAGATGATTTTTGTGGTCCTTTTCAACCCAGGCCATTCTATGATTCTACGATAGGATAGGCAGGTTATTAGGAAAAACAGCCCTTTTTGACTCCGAACCTGACTGCTCTGTACTTTATTTATTTCATACTCTTCTTTTTTTTTTTTTTTCCTATTGCCTAGTCAGGATGATGAAATATTTAATAGCAAAGACATAACTGTGGAAATTAAACATGAAACAATCCCACTGTTCACCTACTACGCATCTTTGTCAGTAGAGAACTGCTCATTCCAGCCAAAATGCATCTGTATACAATTCAATCATATTATATTACATAAGATATTAGACTTGGGTTTTCAGAAAAGACCCAGGGAGTTGGAATTATCTATTAACGTCCTTGGTAATCTCCTTTGAAGCTGTCAGCCTTTCTAGACAATTTAGTCCATTAAATATCTTGCTTGGACAGATTACTGAGAGAAATACTGTACCTGCCTTGATAAAAGTAAATTTTGCCTCTGTGATTATGTCATACAAGATATCAGTATGCATGTATCAGGTTGCTGTTATTATGCAAATATTAAATTCAATTTGTCAATAGTCTTCATTCCAGCTAATTAAAATGTATCATTTCGCTATCCTAGGAGAAGTGCAGGAAAAGAAACGTGGTTGCTACAGCAAGTACAGTCATAGACCATTGGCAAGCTAAAATAGCACTGCAGTGCTCTTACCTAAACACAGCTTAGATGTCAGTGAACTAGCAATGAAAATAAATACTTTTACACAAGGCGATCTATCCATTTTCCAGGAGGTTTTTAAAGGTTAAATAAATGTTGTTAAAATATGAAATAAAGCATCCTGAAACTAACATTTAGAGCATCATACACCATACAATGATCTTATGAAAACAACAGAAGTTTTGTGGGTTTTTTTGTCTAAAAAATTGACAAGATGAAATTCTACACCATGACCCCAGCAGTAATAGTTGTTAATCTTACATGAAAAATTTGATTGGAAATTTTTGCAGCACTCTGGAAGTCCCATGCAATGATAGTACGATCAGCTGAGTCTCGGCTTACTGCATCTGTACTTGTAAGAAATTCTTTGCCTTCAGGAAGAAAGAGAATATCCAACGTCTGTTGTACTGCAGCTTTGTACACTCTTGTCACCTAGTAGACAAGAAAGTTTGTTATTTTTGGACAGATTAGAAAAGCATGATAATCTGTGTTCTCGGTATCAACACCTATCTCCAACCAATCATATTTTTTTTAATACGTGAAAAAATATTTCATTTTTAAATACTGAAGTACTAGCATATCAAATAGTTTGGTAATGTATGTAAATAGTTCAGACAGTGGAAAAATACATGAATTAGAAAAGAAAGCAGCTTGCATAATTTATATATTATATTTGTATAGACATAGGATTCTGTTACACATTCTTAAGGAATTAGAGTTTGATCCAAAAAGAGTTTTAGATGCTAGTGCTGTGGAGATGAGTATACACAAGCATCCTTCTATTTTACAAACTCTATGTGCTCTGAGGATCAGTTTGGAGATTTCTTCTTCCAGGAAATTTTGCAAGATTATCTTTCAGTCTTTTTGTTCTCAAAATCTTCAGCTAGTTACAGAGGCAGGGAAAGGAAAGAAATTGTTAGCAGGGACTTGCAACTTAAAGGACATGTCAGGAAATAAGTGAATATTCTTGTTGATCATTCTAGATTTAATTGTAAATTACTGTTTATGACAGGGAATGAGCGAACTGGAGAATTCAGGACACTCTTCCAGTCCCACGCTGCTGTGGAGAAAAGCTTGCACACCTAGTATGTACACACAGACATGCTTCAAAGAAGGTCACCTTTTTCTCCTTTGCAGAAGATACCCCAGTTCACTGAGGACTCAACCTGACACCCTCTCCTGAAAAAAAGGAAACCCAAGCAGAGTTTGCTCTTCTGAAGTGCTGCCAGAGACGGGGCTAGTGGTGACAGCAATGCTGTTCATAAGAATTTCAGTGCTTTAAGGACTCAGCAAACATCTTGCCTTTTTCTGTAGGGAATCAATCCCATACCTCCTACCACATCTGCCCACCAAGGCCCTGGCACAAGGCAGCCTCTGCTGCTGCTAAAACAAAGGCACTTTCAGCCACTCTGCAGAAAGCAGGGGGCAGAGGGAAAAGAGCTGTCAGTGCTTCGAAGTATGTCTGGGCTTAGGAGTAAATACTGTGCCTCATGCAACAGCTCCAATTTTGCAATTAATTCCATGAGCAATCTCCAGAGAAGTTTATGGTATGAAAGCAAATACCAAAGTTTTCAAATCATTTTCCCAAATCAAAATACCTTTTAAGTATTTCCCTCGAGTTTCCCTATTGCCTTCTCCCATTCCCTCAGTGTCAACAGGCTCATTGTCCTAAGAACAAGTCAAGATCTTCTTTTAGGACTTATACCACAGAGGGCTGGATGCACACAGAAATGGATCCTCAGCCACAGGACTCTGAATATTTCAACAGCCTGTGAAGTAGATCTAAAGAAGTGCAAAGGATTTTGAACTATTCTAAGGAATATATGAATAATTTTAATTTCCTCTCTTTCCAACTTTCTTCACAAAATTCTACATCTGTGTTGTCTACTTTGAATCTTGAAAATCAATACCTTTGATTTCCTTTTCTGATTTACCTCCACTGAAGAGAGACTTCAAGGCAAGTGGCCAGATCAAAGTAGTTCATTTCTGAATATGCTGATCTTTAAAACTAGGACACTGGAAGATTCTTCGTTATTAACATCTAAGACTTTCTTTCCAAGATAGCTAAAACATAACAGCCTCCCTTTCCAACACAGCGTTTAGAGGTTAGTCCTTCTTGTAACCTCATAGAATTACCAACTGAGCAGAGAGAGTGTTTGCAGTATTATATTGAAACAGTTCTCAACTTTATGAGGCATTTCCATGCCTGCGTAATGTCTGTAACATAGCATATGGCTGCTGAGTTCAGGGGCCCAGAGCTACTGTAAGAAGAGATACTTTTAGAAAAAAAAAAAAAAATCAGGTATTGCAATGAAATATCCTAGATTATAATTCTGTTTTATACTTTAATAAAAAAAATAATTTACAATATCAAACAGTACAAGAACTTCTCAATTCCTTGCCTCAAGCCCTAAATCTATGAGAGTCTGGAAACGTTCAGAACATGCTGATCCTACTGTAGGGTGAGAGACACTAGATGATCTCCTGAGGTCCCTTCCAGCTCTGCTTCCTGTGATCTCAGCATGTAGTGGTATGGTAGCAACTGCTCCAAGTGTTTTTCTCAGGCTCTGTGAAATGAGATTTGGGAACAGAATGTTTGCACTTAGTGAAGAGCCTTGGTCATGCAAGCACCCTACGCACACTCCAATAACATCAATAAGATGTAAACCTGCAGACAAAAAATCAGCACATTTTTCAGCAATATGCCTGCATTTTTAAGATAGAGAATATACAACTGTGCTACTGCACGAGTCAAATTTTTCATCCAAGGAATTTGCATAATATGCAAAGCAATTAAACTTTGTAAAGCCAAAACTGATATTTGCATATTTATAGCCTCCACTTTGTCTATGGAGAAATCACCATGCATAGCTATTTCTTCACCAAGTTATAAAAGGAAGCCCACAGTTCATTAGTAAAGTAGAAAATCAAGCTATTTCGTAGGAGCTGAAAAAAAAGAAAAAAGTTAAAGAAAATACACCCAATTTATAATGGTTGCCTGTAACGTGAAATGGAAAACCACACAGAATCTTGACAGCTGCAGGAACTACAGGAGAACTGAAACAAATGTAAATTGTGAGGAGGGGGAAAAATGGCAGAGGGGAGCTCTACCATCTCCACACAGGTAAAGAGGCAGCTACATCTACCTGATCAAGCTGTGGATGTCCCTGTTCAATGCAGGGAAGTTGGACTAGATGACCTCTAAAGGTCCCTTTCAACTCTAATGATTGTATGATTCTATGGCAATGTGGAAATACTTTTTAAGTTTTGCTGAAATTCACTATGGCTCTTACATGAACTGCCATCATCAATTCAAACATTTTCACTGCTGACTATTAAACATACCTGCTTGTCTGCTAGTCAATAAGATATCCAACCAAATTACCCTGTGCATCTTAGCTCTATAATAGGAAAATGTCATCAGAAAAACTAGTATAAAAGACATTTTCTTTACCTTTGACATGTACCTTAGAAAAACTACGCTGTTTAATCATCAAAGCACATAGTAAAAACTGACTTGGGGAACAATAAATTAATACTTTGAACAGCAGTTGGGAACTTGGTATTCATAGCATTTAAATTCCCCCGTAAAGACGGCTTTCAGAAATAACTAATTGTAACACCCATGCTCTGAAAAGTACTCATAATTAAACCTTCTTTGTTCTACCTTACCCAATAATTCATAACATGCCTGAGGAACATGCTTGGGGAGAGCATCAGTTTTCCTATCCTGCTGACTTCAGTTTGTTAATAACAAACTTTTGGTCTTTTTCTATTTTCAGATTTATTGCCCATAAGCATTGGAAGCCACAATCCACTTGTTCAAACTACGCACTTCCTGGACATAGAAGAAATCCTTGCAAAAGGAAGGCCTAATAGTTTCTAGTGTCAACACAAGTCAACATAATAATAAGGCTTCTTTACAATGGCAACAGTTCATGGCTGCAGGCATTCAACTAGAAAGGTAATTTAGGCAAATTAAATCATTTTCAAGTAGATTCTTATGGCTCCAGCAATTTGAGAACCACGCTGTGATACTGAATTCAAGGTATATGTATTGCATAGATGTTCTGTAATACTTCACTGCATAAAATATAAGCAGTGCCCATTATTTTGCTTCTCAGGATGCTCAAAGCCTAAAGAAGAGTACCTCAGCACCTGGGGCCATCCCAGTTCTGTGTCCCTCACTCAACTCAAGTCCCTCAAAAAAAAGGGTGGGCCTGCATGAACACCTGTGTTTCAACGAGGCCAAATGCAAGGTCCTACACCTGGTTCAGTGCAATCCTCACTGCAGCCTGGATAAGGAGTGAGTAGAGAACAGCCCTTCCAATTAAGTGCATTTGCAGTCCAGAAAGCTAATCAAATCCTAAGTGACATCAAAAGAAGTGTAGCTAGCAAGGCAAGGGAGGTGATTCTCTCCCTCTGCTCCATTCTCATGAGACCCTACCAGGAGTACTGCACCCAGGTCTGGAGTCTGTTGCATAAGATGTGGATCTGTTAGAACAGGTGTAGAGGAGGGGCATGAGAATGATCAGAGCGCTAGAGCACCTCTGCTAAGAAAAAATGGCTGAGAAAGTTGGGGTTATTTAGCCTAGAGAAGAGAAGGCACCAGGGAGACCTTAGTGGAGTCTTTCAGTACTTAAAGTGGGCCTACCAGTAAGATGGGAGGACTTTTTATCAGGGAGTGTAGTAATAGGTCAAGGAGTAATGGTCTTATACTAAAAACTGGTAGGTTTTGATAAGATATAAGGAAGAAATTCTTCATGATGAGAGTGTTGAAGCATTGGAAAAAGCTGCTCAGAGAAGCTGCAAATTCCCCATCCCTGGAAATGTTCAGGGTGGGTGATATCCTGCCCATGGCAGGGAGTTGGAACTGGGTGGTCTTTGAGATCCCCTCCAAACCAAATCATTCTATAATTCTATGATTTCTCTTTATTTAATTTGAAAAAAAGCATGTTACTTTTGTATTTAAGTTTTTGTTTTGTTTGCAACTACTTCTGTTTCGAGACGTAGCTCAAGATTATTGAGTCATCCTGCAAAGAGGAAGGGAGACTGTTTAAAATGAAGAATAGGTTGAGCTTAATCTGGCACTGACCAATAAAGCAATTGAAATGAATACTTCACTCCTTGATTGGTAGTGGCTGTTATGGGTTTTTTGGTTGTTGTTTTTTTTTTTTTTTAAGTCACTTTCAGATTGATTGAGAAGGCACAAGAAACTCCTGTTGGAAAGTTTCAACTGCTCATGAGAAATAAAAATATACTTTTTATAAGATTTTTTATTTAAAGTTATCTTCCCATCTCAAATAGGATAAGTAAAATCTATACATTAAGAAGAGACAAGGAACATCTGAAACACAGAATGGTTTTTCCATGAGGAACAATAATTGAAGACTTCAGTAAAGAAATGAAATGACTGAGGGAAGTTTAGAAACATCAGAAATTATGCCTGAGTGGCATGGAGAAGGTGACTGGTTTCTCCCATTATAAGAATGTAGACCCCCAAGTATCTTGGCTCATTTTTAGCCCATTTCAGATTCTCAATAAGCAGTTGCATCGGGGAGATGGTATGCACTGACAATTTTATGGTTCTGATCTGCAATACAACAGCAATAGGTTTCTGAACACAGCACGTCTGCTCATGTATGTGCTGTAGCCACATAAAATGTTTCTGCGTACTCAGAAAGGATCTTAAGATTTGAAAACATATGCCATTCTGCTTGTAAAAATGTACACAGATCAAATTTCTTTGAACTTTTTATCCATAGATTCAGTAAGGAATTTTCTCTGGTAGTGAGAGAAGAATAACTTTAGTTTTCTAAAGCTTCGAATAAATCATCTTATTTTAATTACATTGTTCTTCATAATTCAGAAGTGCATGACAATGTATTGGCTGTTTCCATAGAAACCAGAAGTACAAGTTGTTCCACCAATTTCTACAGCCTTTTTTCATATTTATATGCTATCCAGAGACAAATTCATTAGGTCTCCTAAACACATGCTACTTGAAATGACTGCATCTCATCTTAAAGAAATTGCAATAGAATGTTTCCAAGGAAACAAACGCACTGCACATGTACTCTAAATTTATTAGATTTTTAAACTGTGCTTTAATGACTTAGGCTTATTTTGTTATAAACTCAAGTACAGAGATATAGATTAACAGTAATAAATAGGATCTTTTTTTCATTTTTTTTTTAAAGCATAAAGCTATAGATGGTAGTTGCAATATTGTAGCTAAGCAGAGTTAAATCCTCATAAATAAACCAAGATGGGGGTAAAAAAAAGCCCTGTTGATACTCTACTTTGGCCTTTATTAATAATAAAACTTTGCAATGCATTTCTTGTCTAATTTTAAAAGTTCTAAATAACCATTTCCACCGTTTTTCTAGTTAATTAATCACATCATTCATAAGGCCTAAATTTCAAGAACGAGAATGTTGTGTACATCTCCAAATCTAAATTTTCCTTAAATTTGCCTGTCACCATAACCAAGTAACTTTGTATTCATCCTCCTGGAAACCTTCCTGACAAAACTGTTAATCAGCTCCAAAGGCTGCACCTTTGTATTCTTCTGTACTCATCCCATCTCTGTTAAGTCAGTGGCTACTTTTTCTGCATGATATTTTACTCTCCTATGTTATTGATGATTACGTTACCACACTATCTTTTCTGACAATATTGGTTTTGCAGCAGGTCCCAACCTTCTCCAGTTTATCTAAATTTTCTATCAAAGCACATAACAAATCATCTTAGAGTGACATTTATTATGCTTTATTTCATTTTTTCCTGTATCTTTAACTAATCTTTTCTTCACAATCTGTTCTGTGACTGCATCAGGTCACACTACTGGCTCTCCACTGCCTGATTTTGCAGTTAATTTGCATTTATTGAGGTCTAGAACTTAAAATATTGACTAAAAATCAGAATTAGAAAGAAGCATAAGGGCCATAGTCCTTGCTTATTCTCTCCACAGATTACTGCATGGTACTGTATCAGGACTTCCTGTGATGACAGCTGTAGCACATAGGTTTTCCCAAATTTCCAATAGGCCTCATTGGATTATGAGACAAAACACATGATCAATAGATTAGGGTTAGGGTCCCCTCAGGGTTTAAAAAAAATCTGACCACATCCAGTAGGTCAATAAATTATTCTTCAATTTTTAGCAGATCTCCCCCAGAAATATTATGGACTTCTCTAACTTCAGATTTTCATGTGAACAAGAAGCAGTTCATGAATGTTTACACAATGTTAAGAGTTTCATCAAAGAACAATGTAAATAAAAGGTAAAATTCCAAAACAGCTATATGGATACATTCAGAAAATATGAGTATTCAGACAGAAGTTCTGAGAGCTGTATGTCCTTTCAGCAGAGCTAAAAACATCCTTGCTTTATAATATCTAAACCTTCCTGACACATGTAAATAAATCTTTTCTATTCAGACTGACAATTCACTCATTATTTAGGAACATGAGCTTCTTTAAAAGTAATATCAGTACTGTAACAGTTACATTTTAAGTCTTGTTCTGATATTACAATTGTATAATCTTAGGAATTCAAATAAAAAAAAGAAAAACATCTGTAATCATATTTTCCTTTGTGAAAACAAAGACCTTAAGTGTCAAGCTAACAGATGTAAATCTCAGCCTTTTGCTCTCCTTGGTATTTCAAGGAATACTGAAATTTCAGGTAGAGGAAATAAGTTTTTGGAACATACATTGTCTCTTGACTAAAAAGCTAGTGTAAAGCCAAAAGAGAATGATTAGTAATCCAACTAGCTTGTGCTGAACATCTTAAGACATTAACTGACAATTCAAAGAATAGGAATACCTTCAATATTCGTAACTACTTTAACATCTTGATATTCTTATTATTGTTGCACAATTCCTTTTTACATGGCCTTTTACAAGTTTTTTCTAAGTTCAGCTCTTGAGGTCCAGAGGTCCCATGAGGACTGTTCAATACGTTGCTCTCTCCTTGGCTGACATTGCATTTTTGTATTGTTTTCATTTATTTGTCTGTTAACACAGTAGCTCACTTAAAAGTTTTCCAGCCTTTTCACAAAGCCTCTATAATCATTCTCCAAATATTTCTTAAATATAATCAATCCATTATACAACAATAAGGCCTCCAGAGCAATCTCTTCTCCAGAAAGACAAAACTAGGTTTAACGCAAAGAAATACCACTATAACAAATTTGTACTTTCTATTCAACAGCCTCTTTTATTCTTTTTTGTTTCACACTTTGATTACTTCTCTCTGTAATTTTGAGGCCTGTATACTTTACATTTCACTGAGTAGTTAACAAGCTGTTCCATCCATTTACTTCTCAGCTTACCTTTATCTTGAAGATTATTGTTCTTCCGCTCCTTATCTTGCTCAATACCCAATGCTACATTTGAAATCATTTTGCCTATTAGCAAAAAACAGGGGTAGTAATAGAAGTCTTTCAGCATTCCTTTTTTTTCTTATATCTGCCTTTCTGATTAACAGCATACTGTACATTTCTCAATGTTTTAGTAGCTGAAAGACTGCCCCAAGTCTGTCTTCATACATTTTCATTGGCACTTAAAAATCCAATTTTTATAACACATTCAATACATGAATAAATATTATTTATGCTCATAAATCTGCACTCCTGTTAAAAATCCATCACCAGCCAAAATAAAAATGTGATATTAGTATTCCTAGTTTGGCAATATATGGGTGGTGCTCCAAAAATAACGCCTCCTATTTTATTATGTTGGCCCACAATGCCAGAGGTAGATGGTGGTGGTATGGCAGTAGAGGCTGAACCTTCCAGCCAATATTCCATTACATTTTGTTGATGTGCAACAGATGGCAGCAGATGGCAGTCTGACAAAGCAAAGATGTGTCACTGAATTCCTCTATGTGGAAAAAAAAATGGCACCCTTTGACATGCATTGACACTTGCTGAATGCTTATGGAGACCAAACAGTGGATGCGAGCACAGTGATGTGGTGGGTGATGAGTTTCAGTGGTGGCAACAGTGATCCACATCCATCGGTGTAGATCTGTATAAGCACATTTTTTTGCCATGTGACAGATAGCAGCAGAGAGGCAGTCTGATTTTTACAAGCACAGCATGCAGGCTCTTGTTCATCGCTGGTAAAAATGTATAGCTAATGGTGGTGACTATGTTGAAAAATAGTTTTTGATAGCAGAGAATTTGCTCTGTTAAATAGTGTTCTTGTGCTCTATGCATCTGTTATAATTTCCATGGAAATAAATTGGAGGCATTACTTTCAATGTGATCTATGTACCACTATCAATTATTTTATGTCACTGTCCAACAGCAGAAACCTTTGATGTAGCCCACTGGCATAGGAAAGCCCATTTAAATCACTGCTTATATACACATATAATTGGACAATAGATTGCTTAGTAGCCATTCCCTCTGACTTTTCTTTGAAATTGCATCAAAAATTCCCTCATTTTCAGAAATATGATGATTATTTTCCCATATATAGCTAAATCTAAGATGTGCAAGAAGATAGCCTTTTAAAACACAGGCATGAATTCTAAAGCATGACCTGTGAAACTGAATTACCAACAAATCCTGAAAATGAGTTTTCAATGTGCAATGAGTAACAAAGTTCAAGCTTTTGGTTTAGGATGCTTATTATATTGACAAAATATGTGGCAAGGCCTGAAAAGGCTATCTGAAGTATGATAATGGGAACCAAAATAATCATTACTTCACCCACACAGTTGTTCCAAGCCAAATGACCGGTTAAAGCACTTGAAAGAAGGTGCAAAACAAAATGAAAGCCACTGGAAACTTAAAAAAGAAAGAATACCAGAGAAAATCTTCTGATAAATTAGGATGAAAGCACTTGAAAGATACTAAGGATGTTTGCATCAAAACTGAAACTAAGTGCCAAGACACCTCCAACATCTATTTAGGTAAGTGGAAAAAGCACTCATTAGAACAGGATAAATGTCAACATATTGGGCAGTACACTTCATCCAATCTTGAATATGACCTTAAGTCATAAGATGGAAAAAAAAACAAAAGCAAAGTGTTTGCACATTGTGAATTAAGGTAACAACAGAAACTGAAAACAAGAATATGTGAAGAATCTATTGAAATTCCACAAACGAGGGAGAAGGAATGGCATACTGCTGAGCGGTATGATTGGTGCCTAACAAACGTACTGTTCTGTGGCTGAGAGATGAAATGTAATTACATTATTTTGTAGAAATGATGCACACGTGATACCATTCTCCAAGAGGAAGCCAAAAGCAGCCAATTCAACCTCTAATGTTTTGCCTCTCTTCTCCACTCAGTTCTGATCTTAACCATCCACTCAGTACACATACTAAGTTTTTCAGATCAAAACACCATTTTAGAACCAATACAAATGTTGGTGCCGAACAGTTTACACCCACCACTGAACTACAACTACGTTAGGACAGAAGGCAAACAGAAACTCCCTCCTTCCTTTGGAAATATTTCATAGTAGGAGAGCAGGCCACACTGCTGCTTTAGTCAGTCACAATACGTACAAAACTTTATGGCTTTTAAACTAACAAACATCAGAAAAACAGATCAATATCTATTACAAGGCTAAACCCACATTTTCCATTTTTAAGGTGATTAAATGCTGTTCCTTATCAAAATAAATACTCCTAATGCACTGCTTTATCTGATAGTTTTCTGACTGATGAAGCGATACAAGAATGTAGTTGTTTCCTAATGAACAAAGGAGGTAACAACTCCTAAAAACTCCCCAAGATCACCAGGTACAGAATCTGTTCAGAAGAAATGAGCTCATGGGGGTTTTTTGGTTGTTTTGTTTTATCTATTTTACCAAGCTTGAAACTTTCCTATTTTACCTGTGGGAATAAACATTCATTCACTTGTTTGTTCTCTTGGAAAGTAAATTATTCCCTTGTAGAACAGTGGGATATTTCCCTTATCTCTTCATTAGCACCAGTTTACAGAAACATCGTTACGCAAAATCTGAGCACTGCAGTACCCTGCAGTTACAGAAATAAACAAGGTTTGCATTCCTCAGCATTCAGCAGTTCTTTACAGCAGGTCCTAAGGCTGGAGCTTCAGCATTATAAACACAAATGTATGGTTAGTCATTGAGAAAAAAAAAATGCATTATTCTGCTAGTCTATAGAAACAAAAATGACTTCTACAGTATCTGTTTGTCCTCTGGAAATGAATTATAGATGTCACCCAAAGCATTCACTACTGGCTCTGAATGCAGATGTATATGCAGCTTATCTGTCATCCTCCACAAACTACTCAAAGGTGACTCCAGCCATAACTCATTTCTCACAATCATGCAGTGATTAAGTACTGAAAACTGCAGTTTTCTTCCTCCACAATTTTGCCAGACATAGTTTACACAAAAGTTAGAATTAAAATATATCAGAACAGCATCTCAAGTCAGGCTACAGGTAGGTTAATTTTCAGAATTACAGAAGATATAAATAGTACTGAAGTCTACAGTTTATAAGTTTGCTACTTTGTCTTCTTATGATGCTTTTGATAAAAGCCAGTATCTAACAAATTGCACATTCGCCCCAACTTTTCTTCTCCTGTAATCTCCATCTCAACACGTCTGCTTCTCACTGCAATAATGCCTCCTGTAAACCATGTCCTACACTTTCTCCACTTTCCAACTCCCTGTTCTAGCAATGCTGTTCATCAGTACCAAGAGAAAGTACTGAAACTGAAATTTCACAAAGAATATAAAGGGTGCAAGAAGAACATCATTCTTCAAGCCAACTGCCTTTGTGACAATACTACACCTTTCAAAATCAAAACTAAAACACCAGGGATTGGCAGAGATGCTAACAGAAACGCTAACAGAGATAGGAGAGCATCAGACTCCAGAGATGACTTAGAACTTATTCAGCACAAGCATTAAAATAGTAGTTATCCTTTTACTTCTACTTGAGTCAACGCCAGTTCAACATAATCCTCAGGTCTTTACATCACAGTCTCTGGTATCAGAATTGCAGGAAAAAAAATCTTATTCAAGTGTAATACTTGAACTGTGAAAATCCATAGCAAAAAATAAATAAATAAATAAAAAATCTTCTATTTATCTCACCGAAAGTGAAGCACCTTCTCCACTTATCAGTATTTGAAAATGTCTCCTATGGTACATGAAAGATTTCTAATCACATCACTCCATAGCTGCCCTCTTTCAGACAGGCACCTTTTTGCAACATACCATATTGAGCATTTATTGCTATAGAACACCATCAGTTATCATCTTCTGTTTGCAGAGACTGGGCACCCTAGACACATGCAAGTTGAAAGCATTGTGATTTTTGGCATGAACATGCTCATTAATCACAGTTGATTTCAAATCTGGAGTAAAATATCTTTGTGGCATTCTTAGTCACAAAAAGATATAGGTTGCTGATCACACAAGAATACCATATTTGCTCAATACAGTGATAGTCACATCAACTTCAGAGCTCTTGTGTTAGAGCCCTCCTATCTGGAATATATCTTCTTACATCCGTCATCTATTACTCTGTTTAAAGAGACAGCATTTGGATAAGTAATCCTTATCCTTTTCAGATCCCTTCTGCCACCCTCAAGAGCAAACAGATGGCTAACTACGATGAGTAGGCTCTACCCACATAGAAATTGAAAGGAAAACAAACAACTATTCACTTTACAGTCACTTCTGTTCTTTGAGCTGTTCTGCTCATGCAGCTTCCACTTTTGGTGTCACAGTACAGCTCTGGTCTTCCCTGAACTCTAAATGGCATCTGGGAGTGCAGTGTTCCCGTGTTCTTCAGGTTAAAGTAAAGGCAGAAGCTATTTGTGCCCCTGTGCAGTCTGTCATGCATGTAAAGTTCCTCCAAGCTACTATGCAAAAGATACAGACAGACATATCTTGAACCACATGTTACAGATTCAAGAGCTTCCTAGTTGTACAATTGCCTTTTTTTAAAAGAAAAAGAAATAGAAAAAGAAATCAACTTGAAGTGAGCTATCAGATTAATTTAATTCAACTACACATTACTTATATTAATAGAAGCAAAAATAAAAAATCATGTTTGTTGTGTGCAATGTTCATCTTTGTGCTTCAAAAACATTACAGAGGTCCATATCAACAAATAGCAATGAAATCAATGACAAATGCAAAAAAGCTTCAAATTAAGATTTCATCTGAAGTTCAGGACATTGAGCAGCTTAGTAATAATTGCACATTCAATTTAGGAAACATCCACAGAGGGAGAGAAAAAAGAGAAAAAAAAAGGATTTGCATTACCTTAGAAATCCTAATATCCCATGTTTTAACTTCTGGACTGAACCCTCCACAAATGAAAACATTTGAATCTGAAGGGTGGAACTTCAGCGTGCTGATTCTAAATTCAGTTTTACTGCTGATGATTTGCTTCCCTAAAATAAAGTGAGAATTGAAGATTAAAGAATCAACCAGAAAATAAAACATTTTATTAATTTCAACCAAGTTTCAAAAATACCTAGGTTGTTAAAGGTGAATATGTTTACATTAGAACATTTCAAGTGTCTAGGACTCCTCTGGTTTCCTGAAAACACAAGACTGAAATCAGTAATTTCTACCCACATTAAACAAATCCTGCACCACTGACTGCTTTTTGCAGTAAGGAGAGAATCAGAGGTTTGGCACACAAAGGAGAGGAGCACCAAGGTCCCCACTCAGTTGACAGGGCTAAATCTCCAAATCTAACAGAAGAATATTTCCCAGAGAGAAGTCATAGTCTTTCTTTTATCAGTAGGATGAAAATAATAACCAGAAAAAAAAGGTACTGTCTGTGTAGAAATCCCACATACCAAAACATACTACAGCTCTTGAGTGGTTTATATTTCTGTGAAGGGAGGAGTGAGCCTTCATCTTGAAAGAAGGCAATAATTTGCATATCATCTTATGAAAGCAATAGCTGTTCCCATGGATACACTGTTCCCAACATTTAATTGTTCACACTAATCTTCACAGGATCCTGTGGCTAGCATCAAATCTATTGTTCACTCTTTCAAAGACAACAGAATTCAGCTAGGTTAATTTATAGGACTTTTCCACAGTCCACTGCCTTTGTACTAACAAATTCATGACATTAACGTACACGCACTGAACTGTTATTTTTGGAATAGCAGCATGGACCAAGATAAATACTTCACAATTTCAACTGTGTGTTTTCTTCTACATATCAGACAGAGCAGCCTTTCAGTATTTAAAGGGTGGGCTATGAGGAAGAAAGGGACAGACTCTTTAGCAGGGTCTATTGTGACAGGACAAGGGGAAATGGTTTCAAATTAAAAGAGTGGAGACTTAGATCGGATATAAGGGAGCAGTTTTTTTTACAGTAAGGGTGGTGAGGCACTAAAACAGGTTGCCCAGACAGGTGGTGGACGCCCCATCCCCAGAGACATTTGCTGGATGGGGCTCTGAGCATCTGATCAGCTGTAGGTGTCACTGTTCATGGCAGGGGAGTTGGAACAGACGGCCTTTGAGGATCTCAACCAGCTCAAACGACTCTATGATTCTGTGATCATAAAGTTACGGTGAAGAAGCCATTAAAGATGTTTAAGAAAAGCTTATATTATTAGAAAGCTTCTTAAAATATTCGTTAATCCAAATTTTCACAAGAGATGTCTTAAGATTCTTAAACAACTGAAAATACTTTGAGCTAAAACCATTAGTGACAAGCGTAAATACTTCCTGTTAAGTCAACAATACTGAAAATCTAGATTTTTTCATGCTTATTTCATGATTTAGAGCCAATTTATTTGATTTCATCATCAGTTCCACTTTCACCATCTGCTGAAATAAGCTTACACAGTCTAGAGAATAAGACTTGTCAAATTGTTTACTTATTCATCGTAAAGAAAAGAAGAGAGAGATTGTATTTCATCATGCATGTACTCTTTGAGCTGGCACTGGCAAGGAAAATAGACTGCAGGGAATTTAAGGACAGGAGGCTGCTGTTCCACATGAACATGGGTTAACACATTGTCCACTGATCACCCATCTAAAGGACCTCTCTGTCACTACTGAGGGGAACACTTAGTCCAATCCTCAAAGTTCCTTCCCCCGAAAGGAAAAAAAAAAAAAAAAAGGTCACAAAGGCAGCAGAGGCCTTCTCTTCAAGCCATCTGCAATAGTGACCATCTTTCATCCTGGGAGCTTGCAGCATCCTAACAACCAGGGAAGAGAAAAAAGACTCCATGGAGAAGGAAGAATTTATTAAAATCATCTGTAATAGGAGCAACAAGATATTGCTCTAATCTGTGCCGCTAACAGACATCATTTGAAGGCTAACAAAAAGCTACATAATCATGCATCTTACTCTGTCCTACAGATTACTTGAGAAAATACTGAATTTGCACACAGAGGCTTCTAGTTGATTTAATAGCACTTTTCTTCCACAGAATTTGGCTTGTACAAGTTCAATAAACACTCCAGGAGTACAACCAACACGTTCATACGGTACTGCAGCCAGAAATTAGAAAAAGTATAGCCTACCTGAACTAATCTTGTCAAACAGGAATTACGACATCAGATCAAGCAGTCACAATTATATAGAAAGCATACTGTTCAAATAGTATTGGACATATATGTAAGTCACTCTGAAAGTAATGCCTCCAATTTATTTCCATGGAAACACAAGAACACTATTTGATAGAACAAGTTCTCAGCTACAAAACACTATTTTTCTCAACGTAGTCACCATCACTAGCTATGCAATTCCACCAGCTGTGAACAGGAGTCTGCATGCTGCACTCATAAAAATCTGCACCAGTGGAGGTTACCCACTGTCACCACTGCTGAAATGAACCTGCACCACCGCACTGTGCTCACATCCACTGTTTGGTCTCCATAAACATTCAGCAATATCAATGAACGTCAAAGGGTGCAATTGTTTCCACATGGAGGAATTCAATGACACATCTTTGTTTGCAACAAAAGGTAACAGAATACGGGCAGGAAGGTTCAGCCTGTACTGCCATACCACAAACAACCATCTCTGATATTGTGTACCAATAGAATTAAATAGAAGGCATTACTTTTCAATAGAATTAAATAGAAGGCATTACTTTTGGAGCAGCCCTCATACTTAAGAGATCCAGTGGAACTCATCATCTTGCATTTTGCAGAGCATTAACTGCTCAAATTAATTTACTGAGAGCTGGCTTTATCTTTACAAGAGTTCTGTCAGTTTGTTAAAATTAAACATACTCAACTTCTGGGGGCCTTATTTTATAAATTGCAACAGATGTTCTTTGAGCAGAAAATTCCCTTATCCGCAATAGAATACAATGGCTGTAAATCAGCAAGTTTATATATACTTTAACTGTGTATGTATTTACTGCATGTTAGCTCCTATAGGTAGTGCATCAAAGGTCCAACCAACTCATTAACTGCAGAAAATTCTATTTTCCAAAAATTGATTTGGCTAGGGAAGACACATGTCACTGATCATTTTCCTCTGTGAAGACTTGTTATTCCAAAGCAGAGAAGCAAACAGTTCCCTCAATCTTTAATTTTCACATTTTTAGTAGCAATACCTACTACATCTTTGCAATGTGTTTTAAAAAGTGCTTTAATTCAATTCTTCATTCATTAAAGGCCCACCAGTAATAAACACAGTACGAAAAAGTCTTTAAAGAGATCCTGAACATATGTTTCTGCTCATTTTATGCTGCAACCTACTGTGAAACTGCTCAACTATGAAATCAGACATTTTAAAGGCTATTTAACATTGTGAATTTTTCACAGAACATCAGAACGGTTGTCGAGCACAGGATGCTTCCGTAACTGTTTAGTTGTCCTAAGGTTCACACTCCTACCTGCATAATCCCAAACATTCACTTCTGTACACTAATCAGTAAAGAAAAGTGGCAAGGACATGAGAGTAATCTTGCAAAGTAGATTGGATTTCCCTACTGTGTTTACCAAAAGACATGAGACAATATTTAAAAAAAAAATCTCATTACAGTGACAATCTCTCTCTCATGTACAACAGCGAGAAGAAAATTAGATTGATCAGACATGATTCGTTCTTAACAAATTGATGTTGGCTGTTACTTGTCCCTCTTATCTTGCCGTGCTTACAAATTGTTTAGTTATTTCTCCAAGGACTAAAGTTATACCAATTACATGTATTTCCATTTTTTCTTTGCCTTACTTAGTCACAAATTTTTAGTACTTAAACTATTAAATCTTTTTACCTTTTATCCTGGGAAACTTTTCAAAAATAACCTCTCTCTCTTCTCAAAAGGAATTTACGCTTCTGAAAATAAAAACTAAAATAGCACTACCTCTTAAGTGAAGGATGACCATTGATGTGTGTTCAACTATTACTCAAAACTGCTGGATTTTTAGGTGGACCATTGTGACCTCTCAAAGATATCCATATGCATACAAAAGACTAAAATAAAATAAAATCTCCTATTAATTGCTACATTTTCTGAGATGTCATACAAAATATTCATGCACTACCTACATAGTACTAGGAAGGAAAGGTAGAAACAGGAGGAGAGAGTCACAGCTCTCCTGAGGTGATGTTTGTGTATGAACAGTATAATTTCTATCTGAGAAAACAGAATTACATTAGCAATAATCATGTTATAACTATAGGGCTAAGAAATTTGAATATAAAAGAAAATAGAAAAGTAAATGTGGGCCATCCTCGTGGAGGTACAAAATACTCCATTAAGAAACCCTCAACATAATCTAAAATGAAACAAGTTTAAAAAACGACAACAAAACCAAAACAGATGTAAGTGACCACACTACCACACTACATAAACATGAAATTCCTTTCCAAACAACAGCTACATTTCAGTGTCCTGCCTACGGCAATGTGAAATCTTTCAAAATAATTTAAATCCCTACTGGAACTCTGAGCATGTTATATTTGAAATCAAGTTCAGTACATGAAGTAAAATACAATTGTAGCATTTGGAAACTTGGGAAAATTACCAAAATTTCTTGAGACATTCCCTCTCTCATAACATTAAAGAATTAGAAGTATCTATAATACGCAGATAATATTAATCCAGCCACTGTTCTGCCTATGCTCTTAGTGTTAGCACCATTTTATTTGTGACTAATGAAAAAACCACTGATGAATAAAATATTCCAAGAATAAAACAGTTATAAATGACTTTTAAAAATATAATTCCCCTTCTAAAATTGGTAGAGAATTTCCACTTCATTTGGATGTAATGGAACGTAAATGCCAAAAGTGTTTGATCTAGAATTGTTTAAAAAGCAAATTTTGTTAGAATAATATGCTCAGTGCTCTCTCAAAATACTACTTGGACTTGGTGGAAAAAAAAAAGAACACTATTAGAATTGTCATTAGTAGAAAAGGAATGTGAGTGCAATGCAAAATGTACAAAACTGGGGAGTCTTGCTGGTTCACATACTGCTGTACCAGTATCACATTTCTTAAACCTTTCAAAAAGTTTTATTTTTATAATGGAAAACACAAATGAAATAGGACAATTAAAAATATCAATCATTACTCTTTGCAGGCAACTCATTTTTTGGCTTTACTAGTATTTAAGAACCTCCTTATTGTAGCTCCGAACTTGCTCCATCCTGATTGTAGCCACAGAACTGCTCGCATGAATAAATTAGTTCCTTAAATATTTTCTGCATATTTTGGATGAGACCTATACTCCGCAGAATAGAAACAACTGTTTCCAAGAAAACCATATGTGTGGAGAATTGTAGCTTGATATCCAGGTGTTAGGATAATGAACGACCATTTATGATAATAAACGATGATCTATTAAAAATGCCTTTAGAAGATTTGAACAACATCTATTTTCAAATTCACTAAACCAGGGCAAGTTAACTCCTTGTACCTCATCATTTGAATTCTTTTTGTTCCCTATTCTTCCTCATACCACCACTGAACCTGAATCATAGCACTACTGTAGCATAATAGGCTATGGAACAGGTTGCCCAGAGAGGTGGTGGATGCCCCATCCCCAGAGACATTCAAGCTCAGGCTGGAAGCAGCTCTGAGCTGTGGGTGTTTGTTGCAGGGGAGTTGGGCTAGGGTCCCTTCCAGCTCGAAAGATTCTATGATTCTACGAATCAAAGCAAGCTGGACTTTCAGTGGTTATCTAGTCCAACCCCTTACTCAGATCTAGCTGCAGCAGGTTACATAGTTCTGAAGTACAGAGACTCCCTGGCCTCTCTGGAGTGCCTCTTTAAGTGTTTGATGACCCTTGATTTGAGACATAGTTTGCTGTATTTCTATGTTTGTTCTCCATCTCCCACCATTTATGGGAAGAGCCTGTAACTGTTTTCTCTGAAATGGCACTTTCCTTTGAAAAATCTTCTAACTGGCTGCCATTAGATCCAGAACAAACAAAAAGCTAGAATATAATTTTCAGTTAATAAGGCAGAGAAAAGCAACTCAAAACGCTTCCTTCAAATAAAAAAAAAGCCAACACCAAATCAGTACAGTTCAATCATAATAATAGTAATGTACTAAGCCGTATTTGCAACCATTCTTAAACCTTTAAAAGTCATTCTCTATAGGTTATGGGGTTCTGATGAAGATGATGTAACCAGTTTTATAACATACGTGTAATATAGAAAAAAATGTACTGAAAACTAAGATAAGAAAGATTAAAACTCAGCAAACTTGACTAGAAAAATGTTGAGACAGATCAATATATATAAGAAATGACCACAGAGTCTTAAATAAAGCATTATTTCTAAAATCCCATCAGCACACATTTACTGCGTTTAAGCACATTGCTAGTTAGTTCAGTATAGCTACAGAAAGCAATTAACAACGATGTCCAAAAAAGCATATAAAAGTCCTCTGTGAAGAAACAGTTCTACCATCTATCTGAAGTTAATCAAAGAAGAAATCATTTCAGCACAGATGAACAGCAAGGAGGAATGAATGATTCAGTGAACTAATGTAGATCAAAATCTTATAGCAGTCTTAGAGTTTTTCAAATGGAAATGAGTCTTTTTATACCAAATTGATTTGAATTCCAGAGGCAAACTGCTTGCCTGGTTTCTTTGGAAAGAATTGACTGAAATTATGAAAAGGAGTAACTTTACAACAGAGAAGGAAATGGTCTAGATGTGTATGAAATCAGAATAAAATTCCTATCCCTTACTCTTAGCTTCCAAGTCAGGTGAATGTCACTGAAAGTCAGTTCCAAATATCAACAGTACAAGCACGGTTGACAGGAGCAAAAAGAAACCCTATATTCATAAAATAAGGCAATCATGAATACCTTGTAGTATAAGTGATTCTGAGAATTCATTGTGCTTTTGAACACAGACTTTACTCACGCAGTAAGGAATAGCTCAGAGGTCAGTAAGGAAAGAGCCATTTACACCCCCTTTTGAAACTCATGTAAATACTACTTGCTATTGTTGCCATAACCTAAAACACTAGAAATACCTTCTTTCTAATGAAGTACTAGAGTAAAAAACTATCATTCCATTCCTGGGCAGTTTCATGAGCAATTTTCAAAATTAAAATAGATCATTATAATTATGTACCTGTGGAGTTTTTCAATAACTTTAGAAAACAAGACTTTGCCCCAGGCAGATAAAATGTGTTCTGTCACTACAAATCCCCTCGGTGACAGAAGCCATTATGTTCTAGATTTATAAACATTCCTGTCAAAAGTTAAATCCTCTTCAATTAGTAAATTTCAGTTATATATGAGACTAGAAACTAGAAGATTGCTACAAGGAAGACTGAAAATATAAAAAATAAAAAGTCTTATAAAATTAATAGCTTGGTATATTAACTTCTTGTAATACTACTACATCAGATACATAACATTCTTCTTACTGTTAAAAAAACATGAATGTTCTGAAAACACCAATATGTTTTCACATGTTTTACAGTCTCTCTCTTCCAGCCATTGCTGAATGTAGATACTTTCTGTGTGACAAATATTGAAAAAAATAAATTCCTAGACCATGGAAGAGAATCTTGCCTTGATGTGAACAATATTCACAAATTTCCTTGACCGCTTTCCCAGTATTCCCAGTTTATTCAGTTCTCTGGATATTTCCATACAAATTTCTTCTTAATTCTATATAAGATAAAACCTTCTTAAACAGAAGTTCCTTGTAGTTTTTGTATGGATTTCTTTTGCAGTGTTATACAAAAAAACAATTGCATGCTTGCAGAGGTAAATATTTAAAAACAAATTAAGTAGAAAAACAAAAAACTGCATCTCTTCAGTAAACCATTTGAGACCTAATCCTGTATTTATACACACACAGATGTCCTGTTATGAATGGCCCCAAAGAAAACCACTGTATGAATGCTGATAACACAGATAAAGGAAAAGTAGTGCTGGCAGAATCCATCTGGCTTGTGAAAGAAACGTGAGGAGACAGAGCATTAATTGGAGATTAATTTTTGAGGCCACAACATTCATATTCCCAACCAAATTCACAATGCAGATTCAATCTCAAGTTTCACATCAGAATTTATGTTTCTATCCTCCATAACTCTGTAACTACATACAGAAGTCAACCTTAAGTGGCTCTACAAACACTATAATGAACGATTGTGACAGAGCATAAAAGATACTCAGGTGTCATTCTGCTCATTTGTGCAGCATCTGTCAACAGAAATTGCATGCGGTCATGAGGTTAGAGACATTTTGGTCCTCTTAAGTATCTCAAACTACCTTTTATTGTGGATAAACTTTTTAATGAAGGACATTTCAAGGATTCTAACCGTGATCCATAGATTTTATCCACGCTTTCAAAAGAAAGAGCAAAGCTCACAAGATTCACATTTATCTGCACTCAAAAAAGATAATAAATACTGCTAAAATGTACCAGTGCATGGCCTTACCTGTCTCCACATCTGTTAGATGCAGCACAGAATCAAAGCCACCACTGAGGATCCTTCTTCCACAGGATGACCACTGGGCAGCTCGGACAGCACAGGAATGACAGGAAAACGTCCTCAAACAACTGCCTGTGTCCACAGCATCCCATACCTTAAAAAAAAAAGATAAGGGCAACCTTAATCATAAAAAAAATAGAATATTTTTTTCAATGTACTGATCGCTAGTTAGAGCAAATAATCTCCTGGCTAAGAAAGCTTTGCATTCCAAATGCATATCTGTTAAGCTGTAAATATCTGTTTGAAATAATTGCATGGTTGATTAGAATTAGGGCATTTTATTAGCAAGGCATGAATACGTAATACATTTACATGACTTATATTATTTCTTGAAATATCTATATTGCTCTCAGTGGCATTTTGTGTTATAGTTTTCCATTTATATTTCTGCTCTATCTCTGTGCAGGGACGCATCTAAATAGTTTCTCCTTAAATCAATTTTATTTTTTGAAGTTTTTTGCCTTTACCAGATCTTCCTAGCAGATTGCAGCTTTCACATCTGCCTATAGATGGCCTATTATCATATTTCTCAGTCTTGCAGTTTGTAATTTTAAGTAGAATTTTACCTCGTCTTTGCTGAGGAGTCAGATAAGAATATCATCTTAGAGATATAAAGAAAGGATAAGTCTAAGCCCTCATTTTTCAGTTTATTTTGGACCAAATTAGATCAATGCTCAGCTCTTCTGCAAATCTGATTCTAGTAGTTACCTGTTTATTTTTTATGTAACAACTAACATTTGCAGAATACAAATAGCTCAGTTCATACTTTAGGAAGCATTTTTAAAAGATAAATTGTTTCCAACCAGGACATTTTAGAATGCAGAACTACCAGATTTAATTTCAGTGACTAAATGTGTTTTGCAATAATCAAGAGTTCATCCTTTTTTGCCGTAATCTTCTGTCATAATTTTTAGCAAAAATTACAAGTTTACCAATGAATGACCCATACAAAGATTTGGCATGCTCACTTTTGTGAGAAAAAGGCTAAATATCCAATTTTCTTGATGAATCTTGCACTTCAGTAAAAGGTCAGTCATAAAATATCTTATGATCATCTGATAACAGCTGTTATTTGGATTGTCGGATGAAATATATACCAACCGCTACAACCACACTGGTAAATCCTCAATTTTATTTCTTCTAATATTAGTAGTACAAATAAGTCAATGCTTTGGTAGTGCTTCATGACAGGTTTATTACAGTATCAGTCAGAAAGTAAAACCCAAGGCAATTTATTGCTTTGAAGTCACCATTTTACTTCACTGTACTCTTGGTGATTAGTCATTTCCATCCTTCAAAAACTAGTATATTTTAAATAACACTGCTTATAAGCTTGGAAAGTTACTCTGAATTTTGTCTAATCTAATTAACTAAATTTTAAGATTGTTTATAATAATACTGAGAACAGACTAAGCAATTTACAGAAAAAAAAATAAAAAGGTTTTTTTTGTAAAGTGAGACCAATTTCAACATTTAGATATGTCTACACAAGAACAGTAATTTAGTACTAACTTCACAATTGATAGCATATCTACATCTTTTATAATATGTTAAATCAATAACAATTCAGTAAATGAGGAAAAAAATAGGTGTGTAACTTGTAACATCAGCACAATTCACATTTCACATGAAAACATATGCAAGAAAGGAGAAATCAAGACTTCTGGGAATGCATTTTCATTTTGAATTATATTTTTCTTCATACTGGACAAAAAGGATTTGCTGACAATACCATTATTAGACAGCCTATACTCAGAAGGCAATATTACATTATACAGAATTATTTCATCAAAGGATCTTCTAGCACAGACCATAGTTCCTCAATACAAAGCAATCAATTACCATTAATTAGTTGAACAGTCAGTTAAGACTGTAACTGTGATGGCCATATCCAAAAAAAGAAAAGAAATCAAGAAAATGTAATATTAAGCTGCTTTGGAAAGCAAGTTTCTCTGCTTTAATGAGTTTTAATGATCGTTTCAAGCTTCACAGTATTATAAAGGGTTAATTGTGTCTTGGAGGGCTTTTAATATGAGGAAGCTAATGAATGAGTCCAGATGAAAAGAAAAACAGGTGGTACATGCCTCAGATATTTTTCTGTCATGTTTCCCCGATTAAGTATGAAAACTCAATTTTCACAAGAAGGATGAAGTAAAGCAAGTTCTTAGCACCAGCCTGATTAGAAAAAGAAAAAAAAGAAGCTGTATAAATGGGAAAAGTGCAGCCCTAAAGCTCCACATTTCCCTCCATTTTGTGAAATGGAACTGATTGACTCATATGGCTGAGACTACCAACCACACACCGGGGGAAAGTCACTCAATATCACATTTCTCCCTGCACGTACATTATCTATCAGCTCCTTTTGCTCAGGCAAGAGCAGTGTTGCAATGCCTTCTGGTATTACAGCAACATGGACAATGCACACTTGACTGAGGATGTTCGCTCAGTTTACCCATCAATTAACATAAACTCCTAATCACTGATTCACACACTGAAGGAGTGCTTTGCCTAACAGGTTTCCTCCTCCAGGCTCCAGTCTTCTCCTAACTCTCATCCCAGCTTCTCTTTTTCAGCAAGCATTACATTACATTGGTCCCTTCATGAGGATCACGGGCATTACATGTGCCTGGGATCAAAGGTTGCCTCTCCTTTCGGTACATTGTTCTCTCTTCTTTCTCCTTCTCTGCTCTTCTCCTCCAAATAGGAGGTGACTGTCCCTCTCTGCTCTGCCCTCATGAGACCCGATCTGGAGCACTGCATCAGGACCCCAGCACAAGATAGACATGGAGCAGTTGGAGCGGGTCCAGAGGACAACATGAAGATCTTCAGAGGGCTGGACTACCTTTCTTACAAAGAAAGGCTGAGGCAGCTGGGCTTATTCAATCCAGAGAAGAGTAGACTCTGAGGAGACCTCATAGTGGTCTTCCAGTACTTAACAGGGGCTAATCAGTATGAGAAAAATCAACTTTTTATGTGGGTAGATAGAGATAAGACAAGGGAAAGCAGTTTTAAACTGAAAGAGGGGAGATTTAGATTAAACATCTGGGGGAAACTTGTCCCTGAGAGGGTGGTGAGGCCCTGGCACTGCTGCCCAGTGAAGCTGTGGATGCTGCATCCCTGAAGGCGCTCAAGGCCAGGGGGGATGGGTTCCTGGGCAGCGTGAGCTGGTGGGTGGCAACCAGCCCACAGAAGGGGGTTGGAGCTGGATGGGCTTTTAGATACCTTCTAACCTAAGCCATTCTACGATGATTCTATAATTGCCTTTCACGGTTCCTCCCACTCGTCCTCATGTTTCCTCATGTGTGTCCTTGTGTTTTCTGCACCTAGTGGCTGCCCCCTTCCCTAAAAATAGCAGGTGCAGTCTTTCTGAAGGAATTTCTTTCAAATCTTTTGTCTGGTGAATGTAGCTCAGTCTAACTTCAATAGATCAGTGTGTGCCCAGTTGCATCTCCAGAATAATTTCAGATTTTTAAGTTACCGTGTTCATTTTCCCAGGAAAAGGGAAGCTCTACTTGCTATTTGCAAGAAGTGGTATTTGATATTTACAGTTAGCTCCTCAGCAATCACTTAAGGGATGCAGTCATGCCCACAAAATGTCATATAAAGGTGAGCCAGTGAAAATCAAGATACAAAAGTGTGTGCAGCACTGAAAACAAGGCAATTAAAGAACAAGCTTTGCACTTTCTGTACACATAAGAAATTACCAAAAAGTGAGAACTACAAATGCTTTACAGTAATAGAATATGTCCAACCCAAGTGATGAAAACTCTTCCGTGCTTAGAAGCATTAGAGATGTTAACCATGCTATGACAACAAATGCAAAATCTACAGCATTTCATTAACAAAATCCATCAGAGGATCATCACAAAGAAGACATCAAATTTAATTCTTAAGTAGTTCCTCATTCCTGTGGTATGGTTTCTCTGCTGCTTTATAAAAAAAGAGAGGGAAAAAGGTTTTGCTAGCATATGGAGAATTCCGTATACCCCATCAAAAGCTTCAGATGATCGCCAGCTCTGTAGCTGGTGCTTATTCTCTATGGGCAACCACACACATTAAAAAAGAAGAGAGACTACAAAGGGATGAGTCTTCCGTATGCAAGATCACTTCTCTCTGCCAAACACTCAAATGTCAAACTAATAGATTCTCCAGGATGAAAAGTATTTTAACGTTTTTCTTTCAACTGTCTAAGAGATAGTCAAGTAGTTCAGGAATAATTTATGTGTAAGTTTTTCTAGACTTGCTTTCTTTGCTTTATTTATATGCTGGCTCAAGCCAGGACAGAACAATAAGGCTAAAATGAAGTTCTGAAAGACTGCACTGACGTATCCTGCAGAGCTGCAAAACACCCAACATGACGCTTGAACCTGGAATCACATTCTCTAAATTACCATGATAAATAAAAACCAGACACCATTTAACCAGTGTAGAGCATGGCAATTGTGCAGGTTACAATATAGCCACAGGAATTCAGCAACAATTTTTTTCTCAAGTCTTGATGAAAGACACAGGACAAGAGTCCCCTAGAAATAAGGACTACTAAAAATTTTCCATTTCCAAGGGAATGAAGTCGCTGATCATACCTTCTCTGCAAAAAAAAAGAAATGAGTTCCAAACCTTTTCCTCAAATGAAGATCCCAAACTCCTTCTTCTGAGTGACTACATTTGAACTCAGAAAAAGGATTTATATTTAAGAACTGTATCTCTATAATTTAAAAGTCACTATTGTTACAACTACAGCTTTAATCTCAAAGAAAGTGTTTTTAAGAAGTTAATCATCTTAAAATTACTATGAAGTTGTATTTTAAATACCAAACATTGCTGACCTTTAGGCACAGCCAGTAATATAAATCTTTAACATAATGCTCTATAAAATAAACTTATAGACTTACACGAAATAAAGGATTACATATTCATTAGATAATAAATTACTTGGGTAGGGTGGCAGTTCACTAAAAATACACAGGCTGAGATATACATGTTCTTCCATGGCATTTAAACATGCATATCAAGTATTATAGGACTAAACACTATCATAAATCTGTCCGGAAGGACAGATCTATATTCAAATACTTTTAACAAGAGATCAGTTCTTCTAAGTGTCGCTGCTTCCCTTCAACACTCAGTTCTTACTGACAGTACTATTTTTAGCTGAAATAAATTCTCATTAAAATCTGAAGTTGTTCTTTTATGTTGTGATGTCAGATGTGATTTTAATTACTGAGGTAAAAAAGTTGAAAGCACAAATTTCAGTCTGCTACTCTGAAAATATTTACTGCCACATATTCAAGCAACATTTTACATAATAAACAGTAACCAGTCCATTCTTTAACTTAGCAAAGAATCCCCCAAACATTATAATGTGTGATTGTTATGAGCAAAAAGCATGCATCATTGTATTAACTCCTCCATATCTACGATTACAAGTGAATTCTCCAGAATTTGAATGAGTAGCAGCCAAGATTCGAAGCTTTGAAATTAGCTAATTATTTTCAAAGATTTTCTTCAGTGCATTTCTGGCATTAAGGTATCATGAACACTTTAAATGCATTTTTTCCAATTTTATTAAAATTGGCTTTAATGTGTCAAGCTGGTTCATTTTTCAGTATTAGTTCTTGCTCTTTTGCAATTCACTATTTATAACATTGCCTTTCCATTTCTTTCTCCATTGACTGCTTTCATTTCATTTCCCCTTCTATTATAGGAAGCATGGTGATTACATGGTTATCTGATAGGATTAATAAACAAGGTCAAAATGGCAGGAATGAACAGCCGAGGGACAAAATTATACCAGTGATTTCTTTGGAAAAAAAATTTTCAAGGGATGTTCTAACTCAATTACTTTTTCACATTCTCCCTCATATTTGGAAATAAAAGCATTAGAAGTTGCTCGCTTTCCTGCATCATTTGGGAACATAGTGAAAATTCTGCAACCAGCATTTTAGACCTTCTCACCTTGAAGATCAAAAGTCCATAAATTGTATAAACTAAACAATATAATAGATTTATTACAGATTATATGTTTCCTGGTCCTTTTTTTCTGTCTGAAAGCTTTCAGGAGAACAGCCCCTGAAAATAAAGTACTTTGGGTTGAAGTTAATAAAAATTCTCATGGCAAATCACAAAAGAGACGATGAGAGGGTAAACATTTGATACTCAACTAAATAGCAGGCACAGAAGAGTGCTCAGGGGTGTGCTGTACTATCAGCTAGGACACAGAATAAAGGCTTTTGTCATTCACTGGTCAAACTAGGCTTCAATTCCTAAGTCACAGCTTCATAAGCAGAAAAACAAAAGATGTGAGAACTAACCTAACATACGAACACTGATGAATTAGGAATTGAATATGTCTCTTTCATTGGCTTTCTATGATTATATTGTGCTGACCTCGAAGCAAATTGGATTACAGAAAATAAAATATAGCCACCTTACTTTTAGAAAGAAAGAGACACATCTATTCAGACAGTCAATTGCACAATGAAATCAAGAACAATGATTGAATTGTGAAAAATTAGAGGTTGGAAGTATCAGGTAGTAAGTGGTTCAATTAGTCTTAACTAAATACTGTAATTTCTAATAAATGTGCTAAAGGAAGTTCATACATCATCTACAGTAAACATCTTTTCCAGTTAGCAAAGCAGGCTCAGAACTGTATTTTAAAAGGCTTTTCCAAAGTCAATGGGCCAGAGTGCAAAAGCAGTCCCAAGGAAAACTGTTAAAAAGATATTTGCTGCTGCTTCAAATTCCTCACATTGATGAGAGTAAGTCACTCATAACACAGGAACATTCTTTTGTTCATAGGAAGGAAGCAAGAGAAAGACAGAAAAAAGGCAACAAAGAATTGAAAAGCAACAGCCAAAGCACTAGATGTAGTAGGTGTGTTAAAGCCCCTCCAAGACACAGTGTGCAAAAACCTTGAACAGACACAATTTCTTTGAATTGTTAGAGTAACTACAGGAAAATTCAGAATGTTTCATTTTTGTTTCAATTTGTGTCCTATTAAAATAATAAGCTAAATATTACAGTTGTAGTAGAAGTTAAATATTGTTAACTGCTTTACAGGAGAACAGAATTGTTTATTATCTTTGGACTCTTGTCTAAACTTGTAGTGCAACTGTGCAAAAACTTAGAGCTAAGGGCCTGGAGAAACCAAGAGCCCATGACCAGCTTAATGTTTATTAAGTATTAATAAACCAATTTTCAATTAAGTAGGATGCAAACAGATGTTCAGATTGATATATAGAATATGATTGAAGAGTATACTAGCTTTGTGTGAAAGGTAAATGTCCCATAAAAGAGCTTTTCAGCAGAATTCTGTAAAGCTAGAGAAAAGCTAGCACATTTTCAAATGTTATGAACACTTACTCAAAGAATGTTTAAAAGTGTGCTAGGGAACATATTTTAAATGACATCCATTTTCCTAATCTAGACGTGGTGTAAAAGATACATATCAATGCTGTCACTTGAGAAAGCACTTAGTAAATTCCACTAGCTTTCTTTTCAGAGCTGATGTATTTCAAAACACTATTATTTGATCAATCCAAAGTAGCAGGACTGGCAACTCAAAGAAAAGCCAACTTCATTATTGTTTTAGTATCTGATTAAGAATTTGTATTTGGAGGGTTTATTACTGGAGTACCCTCACTATGGTAGAAAGAAGGAGAATGAAAAGTAGCAAAATATAACAAACTAAATTAGCCGAGACAGCTGGCATAAAGTCCCGCTTCATTTTTCAACAAAAAGATAACATTAAAGTGTTTCAAGTACATTTGTTAAACCAATGAGGTGGAAAGGATTCTTCTTACAAAAAGAACAATATGTTAGATATTAATACAGGTCTTCTTCTGCTGAGGATTTCATTCTGACAGAAGCATACAACAATTATCATACCAGTAGTAGTTGAAACTAGTCAGTGGTATGAAAACTGATTTGCAAACATATCAACAAGCTTATGCCATCAATGCCAATCACATAAAGCCATGATTTATAGTTCGAGACAATTATCAGGAATTCAATGATAATTTTCAACTGCACAGTGATACATTTAAAGACTTCCACAAAGTATCCAGCTAGCCCACCAACTGACAGCATCCTTCCTGAAGCTCTGGCCACCCTAACCTGCAGGGCACCGTGGATGATATTACAACTCCCAGGCAGCCAAGCAAAGAGAGAGGGAAAACACAAGTGACGTGGACATTGTGGTCTAGAGGCTTATTTCCTAACAGACCAGAAAGGCAACAGACCTCAAAGCAGAAGAAAGCGTCCAATACAATGTTAAGTTTTACTGAATTTGGTGAATAACTGTCTTTCATTTGGGTTAAATTCTACAAACCTGAGACTATCCAAAAATGCACTCATCACTGACTAGACTAAGGGTATTCTCCACTTTTCTCATTGAGCTCAATAATCTGGATGAACAGTGCCACTGCTTATATTCAACATAATTATTTGTACTTAATGGAAGATAGAAGAAGCAGAGTCTGTTTTGATAGGACAAGGGAAAACGGTTTCAAACTAAAAGAGGGCAGATTTAGATTGGTGGTTTTTTTGGTTTTTTTTTTTTTTGTTTGTTTTTTTTCAGTATGGATAGTGAGGCACTGGCACAGGTTACCCAGAGAGGTGGTAGATGCTCCATCCCCGGAGACACTCAAAGTCAAGATGGACAGGACTCTGAGCAATCTGACCGAGTTGTAGGTGTCCCTGTTCATTGCAGGGGAGATGACCTTTACAAGCCACTTCCAACTTAAACAGTTCAGTGATTCTATAACACCTAGAAACCCTTAAATGCCTAAGCTACAGAAGCATGGACAATATAAGCATAAAGAAGCTTTTGGGCCAAGGGAATGGCACATGGTGATTTATGTGCAAAACCTTATGTGCAAAATCTGCAACCTTCATTCACATCTTTATGAGAAGTCATTTACATTATAGGCATTTACCATCTTCTGAGATACTGCTCACATATCTGAATTTTTTTGCCTCCATATTGAAATTCTATATCAGAAGGCGGAAAAATTGAGGTCCATGATGGACAATGACAACTACAAAACATCTTGTATTTTTGTTGCACATTCCAGTCACTTTCCTATAAGTTGCACTAGAAATGGGAGATTCCAGAGACAGTGTTATCTCAGCCCTTCTGAGCAGACAACAGAAGAAGTTGTTACATTATTCTAAGAATTTAGTCATGACATACAAAGCATGCCCATGAAATACATTTCTAATTAGTTTTAATCTTCCATCCCACAGAAACTTGGCAGCTCTTTCTTCAAGGAAGATTCTATAACCATTGACTGCTAAGCTTCATTTCAGTAGTTTTGCCATTAGCAGGAAAATAAAAAATTAATAAAAAGTATACTATAAGATGCCGGTATTTTGTAAAATCAATTTAAGAAATTACTAATAGACGAAGATAAAACATTGACATTTTCAGCTGGCAAGGGAACAGACAAAAGAATTAAGTAGAATTCTATTACAAAAAATAAAAAAATCACAACCAAAACCCCAAACTGCTATGAATCTCATCACATACAACATGGGAATGTTCTTGGACATTACACTTTATCTGAGCTTGTTTGTTGGTCATTTACTCTTGGAAATATAGCTAATGATTGCATACTGCCACAAATAACCTTCAGCACAAGGAAAATCTGACCAACCAATTGAAAACACAAATCAATTTAAAATATACCAACTGGCTAAGGCTTTGCCACTAGGCATAATTAATACAGCTTCCATGGGAGTCTTTGCAAGTCATAACCAAACAGAGCTCTTAAGGGAGATGTAAAGGAAAAAAAAAAAAAAAAAAGAGTAATGGTAAGAGACTGAATAAGATTGATCTCAATGTTACATAGATATTTACTCTAATTTGCAAATTAAATTTTACATTTTCACTGTACCAAAAAAATAAAGCATAACATTATTCGCTGTATTTTTGCCAGGATGAACTAATTTAACCTGGAAATAATGCTTTGTTCAATCCTTTTGGTTTATAAATGGAAAAGTAAAGAAAGAAGTAAAGAGAGCATTGCCATGAATGAATTCCTATTTCCTGGATATTATTTGTGCCTGGAATTACAAAAAGATAGATAAGATGGGAAGCCAGGTTAAGATATCACTTCTGTTTGGTGGTCTGCAATATTCTTTATTAATCATTAATCATGAAGTTTCTGAACAAACAAGCTCAATTCACCAACTTGTCACAGCCTTTTCATAGGTAGTCCTTCGCTTGAGGTTTTTTTGATAGCACACACGCAATTCTTGTTGGAGTAAAATGCTGCTAAACACAAATAACACACATAAAGATGTTGCAATGAGAAAGATGGGAACAGAAATAACATATTTAAACTCTTAACTAAAGTAAAAGAAAGTGTCATAATACTACTCAAATTGAACTTTCCAAATAGAATTAGAATCATAGAATATCCCAAACTGGAAGAGACCCACAAAGAAAATAGAGTCCAACTCTTGGCTCCAAACAGGACTATCTAAAAAGCAAATTATGTGTGTGAGAGAGTTGTCCAAATGCTTCTTGACCTCCAGCAGGCTTGGTGCCCACTGCTCTAGGGAACCTATTCCATTTTTTTCATTACTATTATTTTTTAATAAAGGTTGTTTCCTCAAAAGTAACAGGCTTCACACAGTAAAGATGGGAACCCAAATAAAACTGTCAAAGTATGAACAAGCTCAGGATGACAACTTGGCCTAACAGGTCTTTTATTTGGCAACAAAGTTAAAAGTTTCAGAATTACTCAATACCAGCAATATGCGAGTGCTTTACGACACAGCAACCCGTAGCAAAATTTTATTTCTATTACGGCATAACTGTAGACGTGACTTGATCTGAAGTCACTACAGATTTAGCAAACTATTTCCATTCAACACCTGGGGCTTCACAAAAATAACAAAGCTGAATAGGCACTTTCTTTCAGGCTGTTTTCATAGAATAAAACAAGCACTAGATATTAAATCTCCTTCACAAAGCTTATTTTCAGAGTCACACATACACAAGAAATAAGAAGTGCATCATTAGAAGTGTTTTTCTTCCTAACTGGAAGCCAAATCAATTTAATGCACAAGTAAATGTCATTAAGTAATATAGATAAGTTTTTATGAAAGCAAGTTACTACTTACTATTGCTCAGACTACTTTATTATTGCTGGGAGACAAAACATTTAAGTATGGAAGATAAGCTATGTACAACAGCAACATCTAACACTTCCTTTATTTGACAGAATGATAACATATAGCATTTGTTATATTCAAGAAACCAATGAAAAAAATAAGGAGACCTTAACTTGTATTGCTACAGTCCATTATGGAATGCAATTATGAGAAGGTAAAACTATTTTGATGCAAGTCCTCAGAGATGCCATTAAGGTGCCATTAAAACACCATTATAATGGTGTTGCTTAAACAGCAAAACAACTTCATTACGAGTCAAACGATCATTTTAAACAGAACAACACAAAACAGGCCAACTAAAAACAGACAGACTAACTATCAGTTCTCACCATAACACGTATTCTAAGTCCAAATAACTACGTCACCCTCACTTTGGGTCTTCTATTTGCAATTTTAAAGCTTGTTAATCTTCACTTGCTTAGGCAAGAATTAAGCTGCAAGTGGTCTGATGTCCAAGCTAGCATTCACAAGAGTTGTTAGTGCTAACGGAAGCTGATTAAGAGGGTTGTTAAACTAAACAGCAAGCCTCCCAGTAGGATCAAATATCTGGATTTTAATCTTTAAATATTATTCTATCTACTGCAACTTACTCTTCTAACTGAAGTATTAACAACACAGATCATTTCTCATTAAGAAATTAACAGTTTTATACATACATTGCATAAATGTACCATTAAGAAAAACCGGTATATTTACATCTACATGATGAGCATTTGGATGGGAAAAATATTGTAGGATGACTATTGCATTCATTAAGCACATACTGATTTATTCACCTTCAGGCACTGGAGATGCTTCTCTGCTTAGACTAGAGATTCTTTTCTTCACATCAGAAAGACCATTTCCCTCAAAACTGGAAGGTAAGTTTGGGTTATTTCAGCTGCACTTCCACAGCTAATCATGTAGTTACTATGATATAGCTCTGCCAGAGCGAGGCAGATGCTGAATGGCTTTGGAGATGGGAGAACTGCAAGACAGAGCACAGGCCTGCTGTGACACTACAGGGATACACGATGTCCACAGAGCAGCAGCATCAGAACAGTAACCAGCCAGTTTCTTACTGAATGCAACTTTAAAACTGTATACTGTTAGAGAATACGCAGAAATCAAACATCTCTTTTCTTTGAATATTTATGAAAAAAATTAAAAACTAACGCCTAAGTGGTTTTCAGTCTGCTTCCAAAACTGAAAGACTCCCCTGGGAAGGACACAATATGCAGCTACCTTAAGCCAACTTAGTATTCTTAGAACTTGGTATTCTTAATTACTTCTTACGGATTCTTTAGGAGCAATCTGTGTTCCCAAGGGTCCAGCAATCACAGGCTGAAACCATTACTACTACCTACTGAATGGTACTTTTACAGTATCATCACATTATTGAAATACAATTGCTGCTGTGCAAGGTTTGACCTATCATTTGCTATAGAAGTACTTAAGGTTTGAACCTCTTACTCAAAATAAATGAAAAATGACCAATTTCAAAAACAGTTGATTTTTCAACACAGATAACCGCAGCCTGAGGCAGAGCAGAGTGTGACTTGGAACCAGTGCATTTTGTCTGAGAAAATTTATTCCACACCTCATGGAAGTAAAAAAGAGTGGTGGGAAAAACTAGCTTAGCTGTTGGTAATATGGACCAGAATTTAACTAATTTGTTGGTTAGAACTTATCATTCTGTTCAAAACAATCATTGTGCAGTTGTAACATTTCTATTAGTAACATTTTGTTACAAGATTAAAAGCTGAGAGGAAATGGACGTTTATTTTCATTACTCTTCTGTATTTTTTCTACATCGCTGAGATCTTCACAATTCTAGCTTCCTTCCTTGAAGCCAAAACATTATTAACAGGATTCTCCTGAAACCATTTTCCTTCCCCTGCTTTTTTTTAAATGAGACTGCTCATTTAAAAACTTTGGGGAAATTACAGCAAAAGACTTTCAAAAAAAAAAAAACAGATTCCTTCTGCACAAGCACATATTTGTGCTTTATATCACACATATTTTAAAAGACATAGCAGAAGACTACATCTGTTTGCAGCATAAATTCTTGATGTAAGGAGACAGATCTCTGAATAGCGGACAATTCTTTTGAAGTATTTCAGCAGGCAGCTAGACTTTAGGACTGTGCAAGTTCTCCCATTTCCTCTCTGCTCTTCAAAAGGAGAGATACCTCTGCTGAAATTGTACTGGAAGCAGAAACATTCTTCCCCGTCTCCCTTTCAAGACTAGTGAAAATGTTTTGTCCTTAGCTGGGATGAGACCCCTCTGAGCACAGCCCCATGGCTGCGAGCCCTGTAGGAGGTCAGCCATGCAGCAAACACCTGTGCACTGAGATGCCAACTCCTCAGACCCAGTTCATCAACCCTGTTCTTACACAGCTCCATTGCTGGTTTCAGTCCAAACTATGTAGTACCAAGTGAAGTCAAGTGAGCTGATCGCCTTACATAGCACTTGCTCTTCTCTCCAAAAGGCAGCGAAGTCACTACCTTTGAGAGTTACATGAATAAAGAGACACTTGGAACTGCAAAAAGTTGAACATACATCAAGGTGTAAGACCCACGCTGATGTGGATTTGAAGATATTTGATTTCAGCTATATATTTTCATAGACATTTGAATAGTTAAGAAAGCACTAAAAAGGGCAATTGGTTTTGATAGCTTACTTAAAACAATACAGGATTTATTAAAATACTGAAGAATACACCTGCAACTGATTTGTCTACATGACAAAGGTCTCTGGGTACAGAGTTGGGTTTCTTCTCTCTCCTCGAACAACTTTATTACCACCTAACACCTTCACTTTGCAGTGGGACATCACTTGGACGCGTGTGCTTCCTAGGTAAATTAAAGAGTCTGACAACGCATGGCACTAAGCTGCTTTCCAGGCTCCTTGTTAATGCCCATCTTATAAAGATCAAAACAAGACTCAACTCTCTCTACAGCAGCAATTCCTACTCAGGTAATTCATCACTGAATGGCTGAAAACAGACTTTGTTCAGAAGAAAGTCTGTAAAAATGCTGTTAGATCCTAAAGCTGGAGAGCATTACAGGATGAATAACACTGAGATCCAAGGCATTATGTTATAGATGTTTGCATTTACCGGTCACTCACAAGAAGCACCTCCAGCGTAACAAGGCATAGGTGCCCTAAAGACCTTAGGATTTCTCAGAGTTTAGATTTGGCTTCCAGGATATTCAGTGTCTGCTTTAAGATCTGCTGACTTGAAGCTGTTTGCACCGCAGATGGAAATGGCTGTCTTCCAGAACTTACATTTTCTTTAATGTATGCAACGGTGCACATGAGGTATTCCCTCAACATATTCCCATCATTTAGGTGCAGCAGAGACATTACAGAGTGGGACTGTCACCTTTTCCCCCAAACACACACCACTCCACTCAGTTTTCCTCACCCAATGCAGGCATCACCACAACTACAGCCTGGCCCACCAGTCCATGTTGCAGGTCCTGGTGTGTACCAGGAACCCCTCTGTGCCTGAAAGGAGTCTCATCTCACACACTAGCCTCCCTCATGCCACAGACTTGACTACCACATTTCTCTCAAGCATTCTGAGGTCTCTGCACTTTTTCCTGCAGTTCACATTCATGTGTATCCACACTGAAGAGAAGGGCACAGTTTTGACTTGTTCCTCTAGTTCACAAAGCTCAGACCAGCTATACAATCTCTCAGGTTAACTTAGACTCAACTAACCCACAGTAACTTTAGCACAAACGTGCATCATCAGCCGTACTTTTTAAGCCTGTTCTCTTTTCAAATGAAGTGATTACAGGCCCTCCTCTTCTCCAAGCCATTTGCACAACATCAACACAAATCATTAGTGTTGTTTTATTTTTTTTTTTTGAGGAAATTCAAGTATCTACATATTAGCATCTTTACACAAAACAGAACTGATTAGCTTTTGTTATTTCTCCTTTGCATATGCAGGCAATCCATTAGGCAGAAAGGGGCCCAGTACTCATATTTGCCATCTTCTGTGATGCGGCATATGGTTAATACTCCTCTTTGCAATGTAGTCTCATTACTAAAAAATCAGTTACCCTGTCTTATGGTGCTTTTGTACAAGATTTAATCTCTCCTCCTAAAACCTGAAGAGTAACATGTTACACAGTCAACCTAGCAGAAAACTATTGACAACGATCTCATGAAGGCCTTTATCCCAAAGAGCATTGGCAGATGATTAGCAGGTCTAATGTACATCTAGTCAGGAGAGCTGACTTTGCATGTTCACATACATTACTAAAGCAACATAGCCAACCAATGCAGCTACACCCACAGCCACCCGACCACCCAGAGTGCTCCATTCTTGGCACTGCAGTAACAAACACTTGAGAAACACAACCTTACATCAAAGAGAATTTGGTTTTTGTTGCATACAAAAAGCTTGGAGACTGTTACTTCACTATGAGATGCATTTCACAATATTTACATGTACAGTAGAATTACAGAATGTTTTAAAAATTGATAGTGAATGCAAATATTTTAAGTCTGGTTTGAAAATTCTAGCAGTATTACATGCTTCTGCTTATTCACAGAGTTTATGGATATCAGTGACCAGTTTTGAACATATTTTTCATCAGTACCCAATTCTTATTTCAGTACATAAATAGTACATAAAGACACTGAGGCCCTGGAGCATGTCTAAAGCAGGGCAACGAAGCTGTGAAGGATCTGGAGCACAAGTCTTATGGTGAGCAGCTGGAAGAAATGGGATTGTTCAGTCTGGAAAAGAGGAGGCTTCGGGGAGACTTCATTGCTCTCTACAACTGCTTGAAAGGAGGCTGTGGTCATGGGGGAGTCTGTCTCTGCTCTCAAGTAACAGCAATAAGACGAGAGGGAATGGCCTCAAGTCACACCAGGGGAGGTTCAAGTTGGATATTAGAAAAAATTTCTTCTCAGAAAGAGTGGCTATGCATTGGCACAGGCTGCCCTGGGAGGTCATGGAGTCACTGTTCCTGGAGGTGCTCAAGAACCATGGAGACGCGGCACTGAGGGACATGGTCAGTGGGCACAATGGGATGGCTTGAGGGTTGGACTATATGATCTTAGAGGTGTTTTCTAAACTTAATAATTCTATACATGACAATATAATAAAATGTAATGAAATAAACGATGATATTGTCAGCTGCTGTATATTGGGATTCTGTGGGACTTGGGTTGTTGTTTTTTGGGGGATTTTTCTGTACTTAGTTACCCAAGAACAGATTTATCACCAGCCAATAAAAAGCAAAGAATCCCTCATGTATAAATGGAGGAAAAATAAGCAGGTATCTGCAGTTATCTAACTCCAACTGCATAAAGCATACATAATTGGTTCAATTAATCTTCATGACTGCTTTTAAAATTTAGCATCTTCTCTTGCTGTTTTGGAATTATCTTTCAATTGATGCCTAATATTTCAAGCATCTGCTTTGCTCATTGTAAATGAATTAAAAACTTAATAATAAAGCATTTCATGTACTTTTGTGTAAAGCAAGTTATACATTATTGTCAGGATTTCAAGGGATTCCTCATTCACACAAGAAAAACTGAAGACTGCAGGCAAAGACAATATCCAGTTTGTAAGTATAAGACTAAATTACAATCAAGATTTTCTTATTAAACTCTATAAAAATATTTTATATGCATAAATGCACATGTATACACACAAATGCACATGTAAAGTGTGCAGCTGCAAACAAGAACAATATTGTTGAAAAAAGATTTATTTCAGAAGGGGGAACACTTTAAAGGGAATCCCTTCACTTTTCAATTAAATTTCTACATGAAAGGCAGAAAAGAAAGATGGAAGAGGGAAGCCAAAAACTAGAACATAGAGAGGATTTTCTAGGATCTAAGAAGGTTTTTTTGGCTGTAGAGTAAGCTGCCTTGGATTGTATAATGTTCTTTGCCAAGAAAAGCCGTTCTTACAGAGAATGACACATTGAGAACTATGCTGGTATTATCATAAACCATATTTCTTCAGTTGGAGATGTCAACATACCTTTGTAACACTTCATAATGGATTGCTACAGTCAGTCTGTTTTACTATTGCTTCTCTCCTCTTACTCTAAGAGTTAGACTGCTTGCTTTAAAAAAAGAAATGAGAGAGATCACACACTATGGCTCATGTGTTAAACACATTGTCCAGATATAGCAGAGCAAAGGGAATGGGATAACTGACTCTCCATGCAGCAGTATTAGACATAAAAAGAACGGAGGGGCTAAGCAACAGTAATACTAAGAATGAAAACTTTCTTGTACTACTAAATCTTTAGAAGTAAAGCACATTTTTCACAGTGGGTAAGACATTCCAGAAACGTAAGTACTACCTTGAGTAATTATTGTTAATTAACTAGCAATGAGGCACTATTTCCAAGTGTGACATTTAAAGCACATAATGTGATTGTGAATATGCACAAAGATAATTAAGTTCATCTGCTTCAAGTCCTTGATTTCAGCACATCTGAAAACACCTTTTAAACTATCATTAGGTATGTAATCAAGTATTTTGTTGCTCAGGAAAATTGGATACCTTTGCTTAGCTGCTAATATAGGGATACATGTTCAAACACAAATACGTGGCTTTGTTAAGAAACTTCCCTTCAGGCAAAAGCTGAGAAAAACACTAATTTTGATTGTTTTCTCTGAAGAGACAGTTAAAGCTAAGCTTCTCACACCATCAGATGAAAATGAAAATAAAGATTACTGAGCTCCCGTAATTGTACACAGACATAAGACTGATGAGTGTGATAACTGTTTGAAAACATTCCTCATGAAGCGAGGAGTACAATACTGTGCATACTAAGAATACTATCCACATTAATTGTATACTTTTATCTTGTTTGCAGCTGAGTCAAGGTTATTAGGAAAAGATAAATTACACCAAATTACAAGGATGAAATACGATGTATAGCACAAGGAAAGCTAACATCAGATAGTGCACTGACATTATGCTGTTGGGGAAAAAAGTCATAACCATTACCATCTTTGAAGACAGAAGGAGGCTTTGAGCATCAGCATTGATCCTGGCCTTGATCAACATTCTTGGAATAAATAAAAACTGAAAACAGGAAAAAAACTGACCCCAAAAACAGGGTGTCAAGCAATTAGACATTGACATTTTATCCTTTATTTTTCTACAAGTGAAGAGAGCTGCCTTCCAGCTGGGAAGGAGATTAATGAGTAACATGCTCAAAGATGTAGAAACATTTTGGCAGAATTCTAAAGTGTGATAGATTAAGTTTCATCTGTTGCTCTCAAATTATTTGACATAGAGGATTTTAATCAGTCAAAGTAGCAGTGTGAATAATAGCATGTTTTAAGAAAGCCCTACTGGTCTGCATCTCTCAATCCAGTTTGACTAGCAACCTTGTTCAATAACTGAAAAGTATCCCCTAACAATTCTTAAAATAATAATAGTAATTAAATTTTCTTAAAATTATAATAGTAATTAAATTTTCTTAAAATGAAAAACAAGTGTTTATACCCAACTTGGCATTGGAGAACAGTTACCTACCCTCCCTGATACCTCTTTCTTTAAGCTGTAAACGGACGAAGAAAAAAAAATATGTTTGTAAACCCTCTGGGCATGAACAACTGTGAGAATTATGACCATGTTGCCACACAAGTTCAGATAGAAGTGACCATCAGCCAAAGTATTAAACCAAAACTTCAGTTCTTCAAAGAGAGCTCAATGCACGTTTTAAAGAAAAAGAAAGCACAACATATACAGGCTTATCCAAAAAAAAGAAATACAGTGGAGGAGTAAGACTTAGAATACAGAGGGGCAAGAAAAATCCATGCTATATAAGAACACAGAGAAACGCTGCTGAAATTTGGAAAGTTTCATGTGAACCACTTCTGTTCCCATATAACATGGTCAACAGAATAAAACGGGCAGCAGGAGGTTATGTCATGCTGACATTACAAATAAATGGCTAGCCTAAAGCAAGTCAAGTTAGCCAAGCAGGCGTTAACTGAAGGCCAACTGCTATGTTACATGTCCTTCAAGCTACTGCAGTTTTAGACCCCCTCAGAGAAGGTGGGCATTGCTTTTTAGAATGATATAGCTAGGCATTGTACAATATGAAAAACAGGACATATTTTAGCAGAGGGGTAAGCCATTTACAGCAGAACATACAAATCCCTACCCACAACTGTACACCACATACACTAAACTTCTGAGAAAGAAAAAATAAATCACTTCAGATAAATTACCTCCTTTATATTCAGTATTAGGTATATTTGGGGTGACACGGTTAAAGCAGAGCAATTTGCTGCACATAATTCAAGTAATTCAAGGGAAAATAATACATAATGACAAGAAGCTATTATAAATTACTTCAAAACACAACATTTTATATTGTTCTACTAATATAGAGGAAGAGTAACATGGCATGAATTTGGCAGTTTCTCATCAACTCCACAGTGTAATTTCAGTACGTTAAGAATGATATGAATACATTCAAAATACCTAAAAGCATAGTCACAGTAGTGGTCACTAGCAGTTAATATTTGTGCCCAAAAACACTTAAGCAATCAATATCTTGCCAGTAGGCAAAGGAGAATGTCAGGAGAAGAGCAGATGTATTACAACTCCCCAGGAGATGATTAGCTAAATTACTATAGCCATTTATTAAATAATCTGATTTTCTCTTCACCTCTATATATCATGTTCATTAGCATCGATCACTTCCAAGTCTCATATGCTTACGCTCTATTAAAAGTGAAGATTCCTCTTAAGTGTTAAAACACCTCAATTTCATTCTTACAGCACTTCAAACGGCAAGTTGTACATTATCGTAAGCCTCCTCAATCCCTACAGGGTAATTAAGGACTAGATAGATACATTCAGAGACTTACCCACACCCTGCAGATTTTGAACATCCATTACTAGAGCAAGAATGGATGTTCTATTCAGATAATAAGTACAGTTTCAGCAGCTACACTCCCAGCTTCTGAAGCACTACATATCTATATGCTGTTAACCTATGAGCTATTTCTGAAAATAAGAGGGAGAAAACTGACATTGACCAACTTTTTACAGGGAGTTGTTTGTTTGGTTTTTGTTTCTACATTAAGCTTCAGTTAAACAGTAACTATCAAATTCAAAACACATCTATTTAGACTGTACTCATATATCAACATATTGTTTTTAAATACAACATTGTGAATCACCAAAGGCCATCCATATGCTTTACAGCTTTATATATACATATATAGAGAGAGACATAATCAAATAACCACGGACACGGTCAATAAAACAAAAAAAGCACAACACGACAAACTAAAAGAAGCAATTTCAGCTGTCTCATCCTTGCACATTATTCACTGGAAGAGCATAATGCAGCAGGAACAACAGCTCTGGACAAGCTCTGCCAAACCTAACTATCAGATCACTGGCAGCTCTTCTACAGCACAGTGCTGCCAGATGCACTGTAAGCATGCACTCTATTAACAGTTTTTCTACAATAGCGAAAAGTAACACATTGCTACAACAGTTCTGCAAATAATGGTAGAATTGTACTTGAGTACAAATCTCTAACTGCAAGAAATAACTTCATCTGAATTTATTAACAAATTCTGTCTCATCCCCAGTATTAACTGATTGGCTCTCTTCTTTTAAGAAGCAGTTATGGCATCCTTATTGCTCACAATGATTTGAAGTAACATCCAAATATAAGGGACAGTATACAGTTAATGATTGAAAACAGTCATCTGAAAGTCTGGACTCTAACGAGTCTTCCATTCATATATCAGCTGGCTTGGCAAGTAACGATTTTTGTATAACTATTCATTTCTCCAGTAACATAAATTGTTTATTATTTCCAAGGCCACTGAGAACACTAGTAACTAGAAGGAAAAAAAAAAAAAAAAAAACACGAAAAACATTGTGCTACAGAAAGCATAGACAGGATTCTTAGCCCACTGAAACCAGGGACAAAATCTAGTCTTAAACATAAGCAGAATAAAGTATTTAATTTCAAAAATAAGTTCTTAATTCTGTAAAGCAGCTATGAATTTCACTGGCAGTAAGGACATTCATAGCCTGTTATATTTCAATATTAACACAATAAGACTGAAATTCCTAAATTATTTAAATGTTTTGCACCTTAAAGTATATTGCTGGCTTTAACAAAGAAAACCAACTATCTCACCTCCTCAGTATATAAAAATTTCCATTTCAACAAAGCAGAGAGAGAGCACAGGGTCTTGTTCCACCATTGCAGCACTACACTATCCTCTCTAGCACTTGAAGAAGTGTGTGATGTTCAAACATGTGACACCTGGTGAAGGTGCATTTCTCAGCTGTAACCTCAGAGAGAAAGCCAGTTGCTATGAATAACAAGTCCTGCTTACAGTCAGATTTACTAAAAGCATGTGGAAAGGGTTAAATGAGATGCGTGCACAACTGATTCCTTTTGTAAGTAACTACACAAAAGCCTTACAGCCAATGAAGCTGGTACCACAAGCACAGAGTTAGGGTAGGAAGCAGGCAGAAGCTCCAGTAAGAAAAAGAGGAAACACATGTCAGTGAAAGGCAAGGAACATTGTCAAGAACTAGTGAGAAGACATCAAGGTTTGGCTAGGAAGACTGGCAGTCACAAAAAGAAAGTAAACAATAAAGAAAGCAAGGAAACAAGTCACTGGAAATGTAGGAAAGCATAATGCACACTGCCCAGTTGCACTGATGCCTCTCTAAAGTAATTCATACCCTGCACTGACATTAGCCACTTATTTCACCTTGCAGATATGAAAACACAAAATTTACACTTCTTAAATTCAAATGCTGACACAAAGCTATTAGAAATACAAGAAAGGAAGTTTTAAGTGGCTCTTTCAAAGGGCCTTTTTGAATACGGTATTTGAGAAAATTAAGCTGTAGGACTATAACATCCTTATAGCTTCACCTGTTTATAGTTTGTAGTTACAAATTGTTTTTTTTTTTCCCCGAGCAGCCCTTGTACAGTTATAGATATAGCATATTTAGAATCTGCAGTAATCAGTCACCAACACCAATGACTGCAAGTCTGTAGCACCCCATTTTTCCAACACCAAACTAAAGGTTTCCATTGATGAAGAGATCACATCCTCACATGACAAAAGTTAAATTCCTGCTGCTAATTAAAATGTTCAGGATGACAATAATTAACATAGAGAGGAAATATTAATCTGGAAGAAGGCACCAAGCCTAAAGAATAGGATGAATTAGAGAAATCTTACTTTATACAGCAAGGTGCAACGCAGCTGGTACACATTTAACATACAATTGGATGCAGTCTTTACTATCTGTGAGGCGACAGTGGTCACCTCCACAGGTGTAGATTTTTACATGCATGGCTATCGTTCATCACTGGCAAAAATGCATAGCTAATATAGCTAAAAGTGATTACTATGTTGAAAAATATCATTTTGTAGCTGAGAATTTGGACTATCAAATAGTGTTACTGTACTCTTGCGTTGTAGTTTCCATGGAAATAAATATGAGGCATTACTTTCAGGGCAACCTATGTAGATATGTCATAAAAGACAAATCCACAGTTGGGTTTACATGTTAAAAAAATAAAATAAAATAATTGCACAGCATGTATGTACTTGAAGACGAATCAAAGATTCCCATAATACCCACAAAATGCATTTTTCCTTGCAGGTGGAGGATTACTGTTACTGGAATGGAAGATGGTAAGTCACTAGTTCCATGCCAGTGAAGCAAGTTCTTCAGAGAATAAAGTTTTTATTGTATTTCTTTTCCCTTTAATTTAAAGGGAATCTGTAACTCTTTCTTTATAGCAAAAATATAAAACAACGTCATTAAAGTTCTATCAGGCTTCTTCTAAAGATTAAAAGTCAACAACCTTTGGTACATTTACCAATATTACGATCTAAAAATGCACATGCTAAAAATAAAGTCTGCTTTAAAAAAAAGCAAGGACACAAACATACTGAAAGTAATAGAATCTTCTGGCAAATTGTTTCTACTTCTAATGCTGGATAAATCCAACACAATCTCTCTGCAGAACCTGAAAAAGTAGAGCAAAGTTCTCAAAGATTTGTTTCCTTGACAACATTGACAGACCAAGAGAGGTAAGGGATACATACCATAAGATGTCTTGTACTTTTGTTAGCAGATTTTTTTAAAATATATATATAGCAGTATGTAAGATGCAGCTATAAAGATAGACTTCTAGAAAAGAAGCAAGTTTACACTGGTGTTATTTATATTTTTAAACAGCACACACATTTGGAATTTCTCAACTGGTGACAAAACTGATACTCCCACAATGTATTAAAGTAACCGGAGAACACAGCACTGTTCTAGCTCCGTTCTTTCCAAGCTCCAAAAGTCACAACATTTTATTTATTTATTTTTTTTACCAGGAATGAAGAATCTGGATGGGCATAACACCACCATATGCTTCTCCCACCTCAGGCAATGTTCTGCTCCATATAGAAACTGTCCACAGATATCCTACATGTAATTGGAGGGTTTAATTCGTGACATTTTCAGTTAAGCTTCGTTAGGACACTGCTCCATTGACATCTCTGGCACTGACTTTTCCCTCTGCTGAAGGGTTTGCTATGCTGGAGGGATGACAAGTTTGCTTATTAGTCTGCTAAAGGCCACATAAGAGACAGCTTGTGAATATTTGAAAGAGCTCTTAGTACACAGTAAGTACAAAATTCAGCAATTCACAACAGATAGATTTCTAAGAAAAAGTCAGAGAAGCACTTTATATTCTTGATATTTTTTGTAACTAATAATAAAAGTGACCAAAATTCATTCCGTATAACATGAAGAAACAGAATCCTTCCACATAATCATTCAAATATCCAACACTCCATTCACTCCATCTTTTTGGATCTCTGCAGAGAAAAAGGCTGTGAAAGAACAGTGTCACAAGGGCCACACCTACTGTGCTTCTTACCTGTGGTCACTTTGCACCTATGGCTCAATCTCAACCAAACTTCACAGAGGTCTTGGGAGGTCTCTATTCTCCCTCAAGATTTAATCAAACTATGCAGGAGCCCCTGAAGGATGGAAGAGTTAAAGAGAGTCCAAAGGCAGCCAGCCTCAAGATACAGCCAGTCTCCATCAGTTCCACTGTTATCAGAATTTCTTTTTCCTGAACTTGTCAGTAAGTAATTCCCCCTTATTTTGGAAAACACAGGCATATTAGCCATACCATGACATATCTCTCTTCCCCTGCTCCACTTCTCCACAGATATGTCTTCAAAAACTTCAAAGAAATGGAAAAATCTCAATGAGGGATCACTTCCAGCACTGGGTGCTGCTCTAGTATTCCTTACTGAGATCATAACTCAAGAAACATTTCCAAGTGTGAAGTAAAACTGATGCCCTTACAAACAGAAAATCTAACCCAGAAGCTGAGATTCACTGATTTTTTGCTTCTTTTTTTTCTTAATAGTATTTCTCACACAAGTATTAGGATGAATTTCCATCCAGCAGAGCATTGAATTTAATTTGTTTTAACTAAGGAATAAAGAATACAATGGTCTATCAAATAGTGGAGAGATCAGGATGCTGCTATTTATACTCAAAGAAACATACCCCTTTGAAAAATCCTTTGAGGCATGAGAGTGTGTCAACTACGAAGAACATAATAAAAACCATATAAGTCATCTCCAGCTGTGGATTCTGAGAAAGTGAACAAAGGCATTACAAGGATTTCTGTTTCCTTGACAACAGCATTGCTGGAAGCAAGAAAATAATTAAAAAATAAATCTCTGTTAGACGATCTCTAAACGTATCTAGGTATTAACACACCAAAATGTAGAACAAACCCTAATCAAATTTTTGTGATGAAGAGGTCAAAATCCACCACCTTCACGAACTGTTCTTAGCCAACTTGTGTTAATGGCTTTTGCAGAACGGTTGCATAAGAGCTGGCTGTTACCTCCTGACCTGTATTATCATCTTGACAGAAACTCAGACAGGAGCTTTTGTTGATGGTCAAATGCACTCCTTCCTGCACAACGTTCCTTTCACTATAAAATAAGTATTATGGGCAACAACTATATGAAATAATTTTGTTACAAGGAGAGACAATAGACAGAGAAGCACTTTCAGCACTCAATTACTTTACATCTGTACATACAAGTATCAAACAGATGTACATCCATCCTAATAATCAGAGAGCTCAAAATCCCTGAAAAAAAATATACTCATATTTATAAATAGGTGAAGGAACAAGGCACAATTAAGAGAAGTCAGCTTCAATATTTCAGAATAGCCTATTTAGTAGGTTTGTCAACAATAGCATCTTCAACCAGAGAATGATAATGCTTTTTCCACATGCCCCGGTAAGCAGCATAGTCACCAAAATGAGGTTCTTTGCCGCTTCCAAGACAATGAGAAGAACTTCCTGCTATTCTTACAATACAGCATTAGAGGTGCCCAAACACTGAATAAGTCACTTTGAAAGTTTTTCATTTAAAGTAGAACACACAGGCTTCCCAAAATCTCACCTTCTGCATCAGCAACAGTTAAAGGAGCATTGTCAGAGATTTTAAAATGGAATCTAAAAAATAAATGTTGGGAGTACTAGCAGTGCCGTATCTCATACTGCTCAGTGGACAGTTTGAGTCTCGCTCAGCGGAGACAGCTAACTGTGAGCTTGTAGGAAGCAAGTTTGCAGCCCAAATTCAGTCCCACACAAGCAGACACACAAGTAATGGAACAATGTTGCAGAACACTATCTATAACGGCTCCTTCAAATGAATTGCTAGCAGAATGCTTGAAAACAAATGTTAAAACTTGTTACTCTGACACAGAGTAGCAGTAATGTCTAGGAAGGCTCTATTACAGCCATCAACGTTATGGATGAATAGAGGCTATCCTATTCCCCTGCTTTCCGTCCAATGCAGCAGAACCAAGAATAACAAATTCCTCAGATATCTGACTATGCCATCTTTCTCTTGCAGAACACACAACAACAAAAGAATAAAAGGTTTTGAAAATCTAAGAAAAAAAAAAATGTATTTCTTGTACTATTTGACACACTCCAGGAAGCAAAACCCACATATTAGTTTTGACCAGAGTAAGTAATACAACACCCTGGAGCTAACGCCTGGAGACAAAATAGTCTCATAAGACGAGAGAAGTATCTGGCAGAGATCTATTGAGTCAGTTACAAAGATGAACTGCTCTGGGGCTCACAAATCCTCTGACTTTCAAACAAGCATAGGCCAGAGGAGGACTTAAAGGCAGCGTAAATCTTTGTCACGTTCATTTTCTCTTAGCATCTACTTATGCAATCCACCAGAGACTGACCATTTGGCTAGACAGAGCCTTGGTCTCAACCAGAAGTATGTAACATCTCTGAAAAGGCTGACACTGAAACCAATCTTAAAAATTCACTTTCCTTCCATAGGCTCAGCTGTTATTCAGCTAAGCTGGAGTACAACTATGTAAGTGGAGAACAAAAAGCATAAGAAATACTTCCAACGTGTTACAAGTCATCTCATTAAACTTCTAATAGCACAGATTTTGTATGCTAAAGAGTCAAAGTTTTTCTTTCCTTGATCCTGTTCTCTTATGCAATGTGAAAGTACTGAAAATGAAGAAACATTTTGCAGTGAGTACCTGCTGTGATGCCAGTATTTCAAATAGAAAATGAGACACACAATTTAAAGTTCACACAAACATAATTGAATAAAGATGATACCTTTAAAAATTAAAAAAAAAAAAAAGCCATCCACATCATTATTCTTTTTATGAACAATTATTAAAAAAATAAGAGCAGCACCAGTAACTACTGAAAACATTTACTTCTCTGGGGTTCTATTGCAATTATCTGGTTTTCCAAATAAAAGATACTAACAATATGAACACAGTAAAGTGGTAAACATGTCTTTCAAGATACAACTTTTTATCTACCCTGCTACTTAAGACAAATATTCAGTGATAACACATGATCCAGAATTCTATATTCGGGCTTCTAAAGCAGAAACAAGGTCTGATTTTCAGAATGTACTGTAACACTATAAAAATTAGGTACCTTTGATAGCTGTGTTGAGTTTCAAAATCTATACAAAACTTACTAGCCAATATTAAAATCACAATTGCTATTTCTGTGTTTAAATAGACTAAACCAGAAGTGGCAGAAGCATTCTAAAATTCAGTTACAGCAGCTATTGCAACAGAAGGTATAGAGGAAAAAGTGTTATCCCATGAAAACAGATTGGAATCAGTTTAAACTAAGATTGAGATAAACCCATTCAGAAACCTTAAGTAGGTACTTAAACTAGAAATTTAAGCCTCTGAGAATACAGTTAGAATGCAGTAGAGAAGAGCACTGCCACAATAAGAGCTCAAAATAGAACTTTCCCTAATTTCAGTCAGGTTTCCTGCCTCTTTTGCTTGCTACCTATGTTACAAGCACTTAGCTGGCAAATGCTTCCTCTATGCAAGGGGAACTCAAACTTCAAAGAAAATTGAGGGTAAAAGACTATTGCCAAAGTTTAAATTCAAGCTTTTTTTTTTTTTGCTTTTTTTTTTTTAAACTCCCCCTCCTTCAATCCCTACTATTACAAAGTCTTCAAAGTTGGAAGAACTTCGAGTAAGTAATCTACAATACATAAAGCTTCCCACATAAAGTTCTATCTTTCAAGTTCCTGTGAAGCATTCTTACATGGTTTGCAACACATCCATAAAGTTTAAAGGTAATATCTTTCAACACACAATATGGAGGCAAATATTAATTTAATACTAATATTCCATTCCTTAAAAGAATAATTTAGTTACCATCCCTTTCTAAGATGCTGCAGAGCCCCATCTGCTGGTAGAAGTGTTACTCAGGAGTACTACACCCCAGAGCAGATAATTGAATTTTTCCAACAGTACCAGTTGATAACTGATTTGTTTGTTTTTAAATACATCCATACACACACACACACACAAATCCTTAAGAAAAAATACTTTTAATGAAAAACCATAGAAGACTTTAAAAATGTGCATTCCTTCCTAAATACTAAAGAATTTATACAAACTGCCTCAGATTATCTTTCCCAACGCTAGCTTATTTTCTTCAGTCAGCAGAGACTGAAAACATCAACTCAATTTTCACAAAGATTGTAGTATGACTTAAAGTGATTCATAAAGAAGATGGTAAACTGCACACTGGTTAAACAGAGAGAACACAATAAGAAGACTCATCTTCCCCAATTTCAGGTATATTTCAGATATATTCTTGTGTGGTATGGAATGTAAAGCATACAATGATGATTTATTCACAATAGTTTAGATAGGAATAAATGAAGAGAGAGATATCTAATTTAAGATAACTAATTGCAAGTATTTCCTTTTCCTCCATGGCCAAAAAATATATATATATAAATTTTCCAAAAATAGAAATTCTTAGTTTGTGATGAAAAAATTAAGAGGAGAATATTTAATCACAGAAGAACAAAAAAGATCCATAATGGTTTGGCTAAATAAAACTAAAAATGCAACTGGCTGCAGATCTTCTGATTTAATCAAAACTTAACCACGAACACCAGTTTGATCTGCAAGACAGAACTCTCAGCTCTGAGAAATCTCCACTGACATTGGAGCGATATCTTCAAACAATACATATCTTGCTGCATAGATTGAACTGAAGGACTGAATCAAAGATATTTACATAAAAATATTCATTTGCAATTATTCATGATTAATTGAACATACATAGTTTTGTAGCTCTGGATTATACAAAGATTTTAGGCTTCTAACTGTGCTTTGAGTCTAACTGAAATCAGATGCTCAAAGTAAATACTGCAGATATCCTGAATGTCTGTTACCACGAATATTCCCATTAAAAAGAAAGAGGAACAAGCTTCCATTGCCTGGATTTAAACTATAAATTCTAAGCAGGTGTTTTTGGAAGAAAACAGCAAAGGAAAAGCTGAAGGAAAGTACAGGATTGGGAAAAAAAAGAAAAAAAAAAAGGTACAACTACATCTGTTTTCAATTGTTTGTTTTATGCTTACAGCAGTAAATACACAACTCCAGGCAGTGGTAGGGAGCCAAAAAATTCCCAGAAGATAAAATATTGCTGTCGTAGTCCTTAGAGATTTGTGGGCTCATGACCCTAGAAAGTTAGAGAAATTAGCTTCGTAATATCAAGACAATGTTTAATCTAACTGTGCCCTCTACTGGCTTGAATGGTAAAGATGCTACTGCTCATACCACCAGTCTACAATTTCATTAAGAAAAAAAACCACATTAAACAATCATTTCCAGACACTCCCCTACAGACTAGCTTCCAAAATACTGAAATGCGTTTTAATAGGCTTCATATCAGCTACACTGCCACTTTAGTAAAGTTCTACACTCCTATACTCTGAAGCATTGCCAACATTAAAATACTCCATGTACACTGATTTTCCATGGTTCAGGGCACCTAAAACAAATACATTCCTTTGACAACCAGCTTTACTGTTAAAGCCTGCTTCCAACCACGGTTGGTAACACCAACTCTACTTCCTACTTAGAAGAAAATTGACAGGCTATTATTCATATTTTTATATAATTTTACATAGCAATGACAACTGTTTTTTAGATTGCTTTACCAAGTTCAGTACATCCACGATTACCTTCACTCATCATTGAAATGAGGCTCTGGGGCAGTAAACAAACATTAAACAAGTGGTATGACAGTTTAAGACAAAATCAAATTGAGACATACTTAAGTCAACGGAACACACAATTTTGTACAATACAAAAGTACATTGCTGCTTACAAAAAAAAAAAATCACCACTTCTTGTATATCTTAGCATTTTCCTTTTAAGGCTGTTCATCAGACAGCAGACAAGATTTAACTTATTCAGTATTTTAAGCAAGACTTGTCAGAAGAAAAAATACCTTTATTTTTCCTATTTCACCTCTATGAAAAAGATGCACAAAAATGCTCAAAGTATTCAAACTTTGATAATTTAGCAGGTTAAGGTGGCAAAAAGTAAAATTAAGAAAATAGAAGTGAAGCAATTGAGAGGTGGAAGCTTCACTCAAGTTAAAGGATCTATTATTTTCTTTTCTTTGAAAACCAACACTTTTGTATCCATAGAGGAGAAAAAAATTAGAGCTGTGTCTAAGATTCAAGAACACCACTGCTTCAAAGATGTGAGGTCAGCACCTACTTTACATACCCCCATGGCAAAGACAGGGGAAGGAAAAAGAAAGAAAATATATACATATAAAAAGTCAAGCTAAATGAAACTAAATTGTCTACTACGGATAAAACAGCGAATGAGCAAAGAAAACTCAATTTTAGTGATAATTTTGGAGAGAGAAGTGGAAGGAAACAAATTCTAGTATGAAATCAGAATTCAAATTAAATTTTAGAGTTCAATCCTCTCATTTTAGAAATATGCTGATACAAAGGCTGTTCTTCTACCTCTTTACTTACTAAGATTTAAAGCCCCTGAATTTGAGAACAAAGTTTTAGGGAACGGCATAGAGCTGTGACAGGGGAGGGTCAGGTTAGGTGTTAGGAAAAAGTTCCTCATCAGAGAGTGGTGAGCACACACCAGGTTCTGCTGGGGCCATGGTCATGCCCCGAGCTGCCAGAGTTCAAGAAGTGTTTGAACAATGCTCTCAGACCTAGGGTTTGGATTTTGGGTAGTCCTTTGTGGAGCCAGAAGTAGGACTCCTTACAGGTACATTCCAACTCAGGATATACTGTGATTATGAAAGGAAAAGTAAGTCTTACTGTATTGACTAAGTGAACTAAGAATTGAAACCAAAGTTATTAAAGTTAGAAGGAAAATACACTAATTATTGAGTATTTTAAAAATGAAAGAAACTTTGAGTGAAAAGACTCCTTAGATCACAATAGGACACAGATGCATAAGACCCAGGAGAGCACCTGCAGCAGTAGTCACTTACACCTGTCAGAAATTTCCTCAAAATATTATTCCAGCACCAGTAGTCATTTGTTTATTGTCTTAAGGCAGATAGGTCACAGTGCTTATGGCCACTGTGACCTTAAAAAGGAAGAGGTAATGAAAACCTAACATTAACTCAGACTACAAGAAATTACTCAGTAGAAATCCAACTTCTTAAATTAAGATCTAAAACACTGATGTGGCTGATCTAAAAAAAAAAAAACAAAAAAAAACCCACACCATTCTGAAGTGGTTGGACTGATATACAATAATGGATCAAGCTAAGAATTCATAATTGGTCCAGTACTGAAAAGCATCTCCTCTGAATCTGAACACGTTAGAACTGCCAAACACACGGGCAAAGATGCTATTCCCAGAAAATCATTATTTAATACAGTATTTTTAAGCCTGTTGGTACATCCAAAAAGCATCTTGTTTTACACTTGCTTTACATTACCTTTATTGTTTTATCCATAGAAGCCGAGAGAAGCATATGACTTTGTTCTCGTACAGTACACCACTGGATTGCATTAACAGGGCCGTTGTGTTTAGACATATGAAATATTAAGCTTTTTGGAACTTCAGTTAATTTATATCTGGATCCTAAATATGGCTTAATTAATTCAGATATCTTTCTCACTGTCTGCTCTCCTGGTACATCTAGCTTCACATCACAACTGGAGCTCTCGCTTTGATCCAGCTCTCTTTTTTCACAGGCTCTGGAATTTTCTTGACGTAACCTTTTAGGGATATACGGTCTAATTCCTTCTAGGGCAGCTGGATTATCTCTAAGTGTTCTCTTCTGGAAAGCACCGCTTCCAGAGTTTCTTGAAGAGCTCAATGTCTGTTCATAGCTTTTGTTGGGCATACATAATGCAGTAGGACTAGAGTACGCTCTCCTACAATAAGATGTCAAATCACTGTTATTATTCAGTGCATAATGCTCAGGGGGATCTTCGCAAACAATGCTCATGCCAAAATTTTCAGTGTTCTCAGTAAGCTGCGTTTCATATGTAGATTTTGTACCCAAAATACCAGGTGCAAAGTGCTGAGCAGGATTTGCAGAAGAACTCAGAAGGCTTGCTTGTCTGCTACCACCGAGATCTTCAGCCTTTTCAGTTTCTGCCTCAGGGTCTGAATCATCATAAGCAACCAGTGAGGAACTCATTATAGCAGTCTCCAGAAATCTCGTGCTGGAAGTCTCCAAATGACGATCTACAATTAAGAATTGACCATTCAGAACACAACTCGTTATGGATCCTACAGTTTCAATAACTTCAGTTCTTAAAATCCTTAACTGTTTCATTCCTGTTTATTCCTGGAATTTCTTTTTGTATTATAGCACATGTGTACATTCAATTATGCAACATAATGTGCCTCCAAGCACTTTGCATACATTTTTTATACATTGCAGAGATACATTTGTACAAGACAAAACAATGAAAATGAGTATGGAAAGAAAAACAAACTTCCAAAACAAGTACTGCAAATTGCTTTCCCTTTGCTTGCAGTAGCATTCCCTCTGCTTCGCACACAAACAAGAGACTAATGTAATTATGCAGTGTTTTAGGATATTCATTTGTAAGAATATGAATACAAGTACTTTGCAGTGAGAGTGACAACATCTATTTCTTTCAAATCATCTGTGTTGTTACGTGTGAAGGGATTCAATTGGCAACAAAAGTAATATGCAGGCTGCTCCAAAAGTAATGCCTTATTATATTAGTCCACAACATCAGAGGCGGATGTTGGTGGTATGGCAGTAGAGGTTGAACGTTCCCACCAATATTCCATTACATGTTGTTGCCATGCAACAGATGGCAGCAGAGAGGCAGCCTGATACAATGGCATCAGTCATGGAAGGGTGTATGAAGCAAAGGTGTGTCACCGCATTCCTTCGTTCAGATAAAATGGCACTCATTGATGCTTGCTGAATGTTTACGGAGACCAAACAGTGGGTGTGAGCACAGTGAGGCAGTGGGTGATGCGTTTCAGCAGTGGCAACAGTGACAGTGGGTGACCTCCACTAGTGCAGACTTTTACAACATGCAACATGCAGGGCTCTCGTTCATGGCTGGAAAAAATGTGTAGCTAATGGTGGTGGCTATGTTGGAAAAGGGTGTTTTGTAGCTGAGAATTTGTTGTACCACGTAGTGTTATTGTGCCCTTTGTATCTGTTATTTTCCATGGAAATAAATAGGAAGCATTACTTTCGGGGTGACCTATATAAACATATTATTGATTTATTCAGTAGTCCTACAATATAAGGAAGTTTTCCAATAATATTTACCGTAAGTTCCACACAGCCTTTAGTTTTACATAACAAACATACGCCAGAAGTTACACAGAACTCACTGTTTGCTTTTACTTATAGAAAGTAAAAGCATGAATATCTTTGCTTACTGTAGAACAAACTTTGATTCCAAAGTTTCTATGAGAAGAATTCCCACACTGAGATTGCATATGTAACAAGCTGAATAATTTCACACTGTAACAACCTCAAAAAAGCTATTTCCAAAAATTTGAGTGGTGCATGTGGAGCACAGATTTAACTACATTCAAACAATTGACATTTCCACAAAAATAATCTTCCAAACTCTGCTGTTTACAATCAAAAAGTACTGTTATCCTTCAATTCCTAAGATTAATGAAATGGGACATTATCTCTACTTTGTTTTCTTATTCAGATGTTAACACTCATCACGCTGCAACAGTTTAACCTACAACACTTCGCTTTAGGTCAGACAAGAAGCTATTCTCAAAAGCTTCTTGATTACAATGAGAACGCTGATTAAACCTCAGCATCTACATAAGCATTTGCAGAGGTAATTCCACAAATGAGAGTCCTACAAACACTGCTGCAGGAGTAATACACTGGAACTTATAAGAATTACTCATTTAACTTTTCTTTTCGAATTAAAAAAAGAATGCTTTAATTAACCTACAGAATTAACCGCAGGCTATGGCCTGCATTCTGTAACACTTCCAAGCAAAATCCAGAAAACACATTCCTATGAAGGCATGTATATATATATATTTATATAAAATCATCTGATTCTTTTCAAATGATCAAGACGCTTAACAGAAACAGGACACCAACATTTTAGCACATAAAAGCATCGAGATCTCCCTCTAGAGGACGTTCTGTCTTTATCTGAAGTTTATGATAGCTGTAGGTCTCAACAAATAACTGCAAGGGATTTTTTTTTTTTCTTGAGTACTACAACTTCAATTACTAAAACAGGATTTCACTTAAACAATGTCAAGGGCTTTAAAAAAAGTTCCAAAAACAACTCATTCGAAAAGTCAGCTCCATTTGAAACCTTCCATTAAATAAATAGTTACAGTAAGGGACTGTGTTACAGTAAACAGTTACTGTTTGCATTGCAAAGTTGCAAACAGACTCCCACCAGGATTCCTGGTATTTAAAGAGCAAACACAGCAAGAAGCTGACCTCTGCCTGAAAGCTAATAAAAGAAGATATACAAGTAGAGTGGATTAGGCTTTCACTTTATCTTGACGCACAAAACCAAGAAACAATGACAACAAAAAAATCACCATTAAGTTGATGTTCTGAGGCAACTACGGGACAGTTCCTTGTATTTAGAATCACAGAATGGCTTAGGTTGGAAGAAACCTTAAAGCCCATCCAGTCCCAACCCCCCTGCTGGGGGCTCACTGCCCCCAGTCAGCTCAGGCTGCCCAGGGCCCCATCCAACCCGGCCTTGAGCACCTCCAGGGATGGGGCAACCACAGCTCTCTGGGTAGTAGCACCAGAGCCCCACCATCCTCTCAGTGAAAAATTTCTCTCTAACATCTAATCTAAATCTCCCATCTTTTAGTTTAAAATCATTTCCCCTTGCCCTATCACTATCAACCAGTGTAAAAAGTTGATTTCTCTCTTGTTTAAAAGCTCCTTTTAAGCACTGGAAAGCCACAGTGAGGTCTGCCCAGAGCCTTCTCTTCTTCAGACTGAAGAAGCCCAACTCCCTCAACCTTCTTCACAGGAGAGGTGCTCCTCGATAGTATTTCCCAGGTTAAAAGGAGGAAAAAAAAAATAAGAAAGAAATTAAAAAAAAAAAAAACCAGAAAAAAATCCTTTCCTATGGGATACTGGAAAAATTGCCAAACCACATTGGTCACCCAAAATCCATCCCTCACAAATAACACCCGTAAGTCTCAGTACTCTTGTAAAAGCAAGGTATCTCTGTCATTCTAAATCTTCCCGTTCAACTCCCGTTTCTAAAGAAAAAACTTCCTTATGTTGCTCTAAGAAAAATATCACAGCACACAGCATGGATCCACACGTTAGCTAGCTCATTAACTTATCAGCAGTTAATTTACAGCGTGCTGAGCTAACAAGTAAACCGATGCTTCCGCAGAGCTTTCAGTTTTTCTTTAACCATTACCCCACGATCCCGAGCACCGCACGCACACGGCGCTGACCAGTGACCACCCCTTCCCACACGCCTCTAAAAGCCGCGAGCAGCGCCGAGGGCGGCGCAATCAGGGACGCGCGGAGCGCAGCTGCCTGACTCCACTCCCCAGCACCCCCTAAGCTCGCTGCCCCAGCCCACAGCCGCCCCGCACCCGCCGCTACCTGCGAGGCGCCGGAAGTCACTCTGCTGTAATAGTCCCTCTTTAAAATGGCGCCGGGTGGAAACCAGAACCCCGTCCCATCTCCCCCCCCTCTTCGTCCCCCCCTTCCGTTGCACCCCACCCTCCACCCCCCACCAGGACAGCGCGGTGGGCGGTCGGAGCTCGGACTGCGGTTGTCTGGGTGCTCCTGAGGGTCTCTCTCGATGTGGGCGCTCCGCGGGGACGCAGGGCGAATTCTTCTTGTACGGGAAGAACTGGAGGTGCGGAACGATGGTTCCGCGCAACGCGCGTTCCCCACCCGGAGCAGAGCGCAGCGCTCCGGGCGCGGTGATGCAATGGCTGTGACAGCGAAGCGCTGAGAGGGTGAGGAGAGGGGCGCGTGGAGCTGGGCGCGGAGAGACCCCCCGAAGAGATCACGGCCAAGGGGCAGCGGAGGGGCCGCCCAGCGGGTACCGGGCCGGGATTCGCCTCCTCTGGGCGAGCGGTGCGGCGGGCAGCGCTGCTGCGGGGTCTCCGCAGGGCGGCCCTTTCCTGGGAAGCGGCGGATGGGTCGGTTTTGGTGGCTGGGAGATGAGTGGGAGCTCAGATGGAGCGAGACGTTGACGAGCTAGGCTGTTGCACTGTCATCTCGGGGAATCATCTTGCGCACCTCCACCATATTTTCACGCATAAACTGATGATCGTTATGACTGGGATGGTAGTTCCATAAACACAGCCTGGTTGGAGTGCTTCCCGAGGCACATTTCACATGATGCCTGTGTCCATGCTGAGTGCTTTAATTTCACTTTTCATTTTTTGGTTTCTAAACTCACCTAATCAGTCCTTTCTTAAGTTCCCATGTATGAATTTTTTTCTTCAAATACGTTTGTGTAAAGTGTTTGATGCCTTGGGCCTGACAGCTTTCCTTATGTAATATGCATTTTGCTAAAATATTTCTCTTTAAAAAAGGTCACAATTGCATTTATGTATTTCAAAATCTGGTAAAGACCCATCTTCCATATCACTGAATTGCTGGCTTGAGTTCCACCAGCAAAGGACAATGCTGAGATAACTGGAGATAAGTTTTCAGTAGCATTCAATTTCTTTTCCATCTTCTAATCCAAATACCCTTATCTTTTATTGCATTAATTAATGGCTTCTTCTACTCCTTAGCAAAAATGCACCTTCACATGGGAATTTTTATTCCACTTATTCCCAGCTTATTAAGGAGTCTTTCTGTTTTATAACTCTTCAGTTTGTACGCTCAGTCTCAGCCATGATAGTTCAGCCTTTCTGAAAGGAGGCAATCCATCAGTAGGTACATTAAAGAGTTAAGGTAAAATAGTAAGCCACAAATTGCTCTACACCAAAGAATAAGTCTTGTTCATGTTTTTCTATTTTGTAAAATTTGAAAACGACAGATTTCCTACAGAAAGATTGTGTGTCAGCTTTCATTGTTTTCTAATATGAATTTATATTCTTTCTTTTCCAGTTAAACATCTCGTGCTCATGAAAAAGACGAAAACAGTAGTATTCAAAGAAAAGAAGGTAAGTAAATTGTAGGCCTATGTCAGTTAATTACTTAATATCCATTATACTACCTCTTTAAAATGACACTGTCAAACTGCACATGATCAAACTTGAAGGGATCTAAATTAAGAATCTAAGGATCACACATAATACATTATTAGTCACTTATTTTACTCCATTCTGTAACGTAAGTATGGTGTCAGCATTAATAGACTAAACTAGCAAGTAATGCCTACACTTCTCAGTCTTTTCAGAGCAGAAATCTGGGAATATTACAGCTGTCTGACAAACAAAGCCTTAATGAAAGATATGTTTAGTTAATGATAGATGTAGAGGACTTGATAAATTAAAAACAGAAGTTTTCTAGGCAGGTGAAGGCTTTTTTACAGTGGCAGTTTAAATATGCTATATAAATATATCCAAGGTTGTGATCAGACTGATTGTTTTGTGAAGGAATGCTTTCAAATTGTGCTCAGCAGCTGAATTAGCTGTTATATGCTTTTTTTCCCCATTTTTAATTCTGGGAAAAGCAAACAAATACATGTCACATTTTATTGTAAACAGCTTTTATAGTTTTTTCAGTTAAATATATACCTTGTAAACTCAGTCTGTTCTTGCTGCCTGCTTAGTGGTGGGTCATTAACATACTGAGACGCTCTTCTGAATTCTAGAGTTGTTTGATCTGAACATATATCTGCCTTTTGAAAACAAGACAACAAACAACGCTCTGCTCTTTTAAAGCTGATCAGAGGTGACAATCATCTCCACAAATGCACAAGACCTACAACTCTGTTTCTTATGAAATCATTAATGAGTAAGCAGATAAATATTTGAAAGGGCTTTTTCTTTGTTAGTAAGGAAGAGACTTTCTGGACCTGTTTCTGAACTTTCAAAGGATTATGGGTATTCAAAGAGAGTTTGTTGAAAGCCAGCAGGATTGTACATGGCACAGATTTCTTCCTTCATGGAAGAAAATATGGCCATGGCATGACAGTAAACGCCTTTAGTGAATCGTTTTCCCAGCATGCTTATTTTCAACTCAGTTAAATTCATTAATTTACTTCTTCAGCACTACAGTTGCTACTGTCCAATCTGACAATGATCCAGGTCAAATAGGAATCAGTTCATGACTAAAGATGACATCACTTTCCTCAAGGGAAAAAAACATGCAACAGCTTGGGTGATTGCATCAGCAACCACGTGCAACTGTGATGCAGCATTTTGCCACCCTGGCCAAGTTGCAATTATATTTTCCATAGAAAATTTACTTTTCCCTCAGTACACTTTTGTCATTAGGATCTGCACCACTATGTCACTTTATTAGCCTTAGGTTTTATCGAGATAACCTTGTAAGTGCAGCTGTTGTTTACATAGATGGTGTCTTCCTTACCCTCTTTTAACACTGATTTTCTTGAACGTAAATATGACAAAAATCAGAATCATACTGACTTTAAAACTCTTACCATATCCTGTTAACGTTTGTCTGCTTACAGTTGTAAATATTTCAACAGGATGATGCTTTGATTTTTACTAAAATAAATGGCTAAGCACTTATGTACTTCTAAAGACCTCATCATTCTTTGCAAAAAGCTGCTAAGCACGAACAATTTATTAAAATAAGAATTTCTTAAAATAAGGAGTTCTGCCTCTGTAGTTGAAATGGTTGTTTTTTTTTTCCCCCCTCCACTCATGGCAGGCTGATGATAGCATTGCCAAATTTCTTAGATGGAAGAAGTAGAAGTCTATTTTTTTTATATCACAGTACTGAAAGAAAATTTATCAAATAATATGGAATAAGTTAGAGGAAGAAATTACTGGGGGAGCATGGATTGCCATGCCACAGTTATTGGAGGCATATATAGCAAAGTGGAGTTAATTCAGCATAGTCCATATTGCAGGAGTTTCCACTGTTGTAAATTACTAAGAGGTAGACAATGTATTCATTAAAATGAATTTACAAGAGAGCCTACTTGTAACATATTTCAGATTATAACTGGAGAGACAAAGATCAAAACACTTCTCACGTAGAGTGAAAATAGCCTTCCCAATTTAAATGTATTTGGTAATAAAAACTTGCTTAACAGTTTAACAACATAATTTAACTTTCTGCACTTTCTGTGTTGGTATACTGTAAACCATGCAGCTGTAGTTTTCCAGAGTCTTGGTTGCTGTTAATAATTTTAACAAAATTAGAGCACTAAGAAACTTTTAAAGTATGTTATTGTTAATATATGCAATATTACATGTGTTAGCCTGGGAGAGAAGCCCAATTGCAGAAACAGGGACACTATGCTAGTAAGCTTCTGTGATCAAGGTGCATGTTGGACATAGGGAAGACTGCTGGATCGTTATTCTCAGACTTCAGCTATCTCCCAGTGTTGGTCAGCCTATGTACTGCTGCAAAACAAGTAGTTCATTCCACTTCAGATTATTGAATACCTGTGGACTGATTCTTCCATAGAGAGCAGCGTTTCTCACTGATCATCTGTGTGTTTCTGTAACCTCTGGAAGAGAGCAGTATAGAAGACCAGACCTTTCTCTTTTATATCTGTCTGTGAGTTGAAAGACTATATTGCATATATTAAGACAAAATTCCATATAATAGTCACAAAAAATCTCTTGAAAAATTCAACTTTCATGGGATAAAGTTTGACAAGGTACCAAATAGTACAAATACATTAACTAGTGATGAATCAGTTAACTTCTCTTTGAAGCTCACTATGTTGAAGTCTTTACATTTAATCAATCTGTTATCAATAGAATTAGATACGTGGTTAGCGTAGTAGTGTACCTAATCTTCAAGGTAAACATGGAAAAATAAAACACTGTTTTTTACCCTACAGCTCTGGTTTTGCTACTGCTGTTCGGAATATCCAAGCCAAAAAACTGGAATTCTTTGGATTTAATTGAATTGCAAATAAAGACATCATTTACAGTCCAGCAAAATGGCTGATAGCCCAAACTGTGATTTGAAATCCCTGAGTCCGCTTCAGCTGTTTGAGAAAGTAACTGAACAAGGAGAGAAAGTCAGAGCACTGAAAGCAGGAAAGGCACCAAAGGTATTTCCATTCCACGTGCTGAACCACTCATTTTTCAGGTCTTTAAGAGTACTGAAGAATATGATTGTTCTGAGATCTTATTTATACTGCATTAAGAAAAATTATTTGTTTAAAAATACATATGTCCCCTTTGTGGTCATACTGCAAACAAAACAGTTATTAATAAGAGCAAAGCAGTTATTCCTGAAGTAAGAGCAGAGCGCTGTAGACTTAGAAGTCTGATTCCACCAGTTGCTGTGCTGTGATCCAAGATACTTAATTTTCAAGTGAAGTTGATATCATCTTCCTTCTGCCCTGGTTTTAGGTTCTCTGTTTAAAAAAAATATATATCTTTCTCCATACATTATTGTACAGATTAGCAAATAAGTCCTCCTGTAGCCATCCCTGCTTGATCTTCCTGAAGTGATTTAGTATTTTGCCATTGATTTCCAGCTCCCTGTGCTGTCATCGCTATGTTTGCAGAGTCCAGTTTTAATATGTTCTTTCTTTGTGGATTACGTGTAAGAGTAAGCCTTGAAAACTGGGCATTGTATAAAACCTCAGCGTATTTATTGCTTGCATGCTTACATTAGCTTTGTATTGAAAAGGTCATAACAATGGAATTTATAAACACCTTAATCTTCTTGTTTGTCTTCAAGTCTGTAAATGAAACATAACTCATTCGTTAACAATAAGTCAAGCCACTAAAAGAACATTGTAAAGTAAATTAGGTAATATTTTATGTTATATCTGTGCATCTCTCTGTGTGCTTAAAATGTTAGTCTTGTTAAAACTCTAGAAAAACAGGCAAGCATTTCTTTTCCTCCTCATGCACGAGTGGGGCAGATGCTTTAAATACCTTGCCAGTGATGAGGAGCTAATTCTTCTGGTTAGGAAACTGTCGCTTGCTATTTGCTTTAATGTTACCTTTGGTAGTGATGCTGCAAAAAATAAAAGCTTAGAGCTCATGAATAATGCATTTCAAGTCAAAGCATGGGTAAAGATTTTGAAGGATTGAGACATTCAGACAATTGTCTATCTCAATTGTGTCAAATCAAACAGCTGTTTTTTCTTTATTCAGGATGAAATAGATGCAGCAGTGAGGATGCTGTTGTCATTAAAGCTGTCATATAAAACAGCAACAGGACAAGATTATCAGGCAGGCCTACCTCCAAAAGATCATGTATTAATAAACAATGGTACAACTAAAGAAGAGGATGAAGATCTTGTGGACCCCTGGAACGTGCAGACATCAAATGCTAAAGGCGTGGATTATGACAAACTCATAGGTACAACTCTTCGCTAATACTAAGAGTTTTCATGTGAAGTGATTGCAGTGACCACAAAAACAGCAAAGGATCACAAATCCTGATCAACATAATTGAGTAACATTTAATTTACGTCTAATATTAGCATTCACATCTAAAGAATTTACTGTAGGAGTTGTAAGCATTCAAGGCAGGGATTTCCCATGGAAGACTTAAACGTGTTTCAGTCAGAAATAAGTTTTATTCAGTTTGTTTTTAGCATAAGAACTGTTATTAGAAGCTATGTTAATGAAGATATTGTGAATGGGTATGTTTATCATCAGTGTTTGTGATGCAGAGCAGATAGAGCCTAGAGCATTCTGGCCAGGTTGTAGAATTTTTCTATATCTGACTTGACTTCTGTATTAGGGAGGGCAGGGATGATCCAAAGCTAATGTAGAAATCGCTAAAGGTATTATTACCATGGTACCTTCACAAGACACACTGTCAAATAGCCAAGTGCTGGCTGGAATGGAAAAGATGCAGCTTATACACAGAAAACGTAAATGGTAATTGTATTGTATTAGGCAGAGGATATAGCTGCCACTGACCAGTTTCAGATCACCTAAGAAAGGTACTAGTCACAATTCAGTATTAAAAAAAAAAGGAGTAGCTTACCTCTTTCCAAGGATAAGGGCTCCCTGGAAAACTGCCAAAGAAGACAATCTCCAAGTAGAGATACTTCCTCCTTTGCCTGCCAGCTCTTAAATGAGGTTGGGAGGGGACCCAGGGTCTACTCCTTCCATTCTCACAGGTGAATTGCTTGCACCTGTGCTCCCAAGGCTGGCCACACTCCTTCACCAGGTGCTTAATCACTGGTTCAGGCCATGACCTAATGGTTCCCATACAGTAATGGAAAATATTTTAGAGATGTTACAAAACTTGCAAAGCTCTGCAATTTAAGAAACGTGGTCTTAGTTTATTTGTTTTACAGTTTATTTTTAAAGCTTGAGTTCATAACATTGAATTAGGCAAGAAAACTTCTTCATTAATTTTAACTAATTTTGCCTTCTTTTAAATGAAATAGTTGTCAATCTTCAAACTATATTTAGTACCTCAGTGAAAATTCTGTAACAGTTGTACATTGCTGATGTAAGAAACAAGCTATTTATTAAGCAGACAAGAGGGCATACACCCTCATGTGTCAGCAATCATATATTTGCATTTGGGAGCTCAGCTGCAGCATTCTTTTAACTCAGTGTGATTTTATTGAAAGATCATATCAGATGTATGTGTATATTGGTTTAGTCTGCAGAAGGCCATAGAAGAAAGGAAAAGCTGGAAAGGAAGAAACGTGCAGAGAAAAATACACGTCAGGAGGGGAGAAGGAAGAAAGATAATTGTTAGAATCTAGAAATTGACCAGTTCGCTCATCTCATTACTTGTGTAGGAGATATGGAGAAGACTTTTTTTGTTTTCTTGGAGGAAGCTCTAAGTCTTGTATTCTTCTCTTCCCATTTTTCTGCTGTTGTTGGCACAATCTCAGAGTCTTTGAAAATGACTAGCATGACTTCACTGTCAATGAGTTATCTAAAATAATACTCTTTTTTTTTACCTGACAGCAGTGTCCTTTTTTGCAGTAACTGTTTGTGTATGTTTCTGTGTAGGTATGCATGTCCTTCTGACCTACTCTGTAATGGAGTTAGGCTAGTTCTTCACTATTCACATTGCTAACAGACTGGCAAATTTGGTAGATGAGTCATTTAACTTAGATTCTAAGTTATGCATTGAAAATTTTTCATAGAAGAAAGGTAGCCACTCAGGGAAATGAAACAGTTACTACTTGCTATCTATAAATTTATTCCTCATCCTTTTAAAAATAATAATTAGAATATTACCCTAGACCTTGGTATAACAGCTCTTAAAATAAAGGAAATATTTGTGTCATCTACGATCTATTTATATACTATTTATGTACTTTTGGTACTCTATAAAGTTGTCAGTATGTTTGTTTTTCTTCAAACATAGAAGAAATGAATAAGCTAAAAGCATGGTGTAATTGAAAGGAGCGTTATTCTCAAATGGTTTTCCTGGATGTGCACGTAAGGGTGCATGTTTATGCACCAGAACAGATGTTCTGGGAATAAAGATTCTGTTAGCCGAGTGTTAGAGGTAAGCATCCCTAGAAAATGTGTATAGTTTTCTGTGTGTTTTGAGCAGAGAGTGAGTGAGAAGGAGCTCTGTATATTAAGAAGCTGATATTTGAGTGAGCTCAATATTGTGCGTGATATAAAATGTTTAAGGGTCTCTGGAGATCGTCTAGACTTTGCATCTCTTTTCGTTAAACTTCATGGGATTCTTCTTGGCCCATTTCTTTGTCCTCCTGAGATCCTTCTGATTGGCCGTGGAGTTTTCTGGTTCATCAGCTGTTCCTCACAGTAGTGTATCATCCACAAACTTCCTTGGAGTGCAGTCTGTCTCCTCATCCACATCATCAATGAAGATGTTAAACATTATCGGCCCCAGTATTAAGCCCTTGGGCAAGAGGATTTACAAGTGGGCTCCACCTGGATTTCATACTGCTGTTCACAATTGTTTGAGCCTGACAGTTCTGACAGTTTACAGTTCACTTCACTGTCTGCTTGTCTAGTCCAGACTTCATCAACTGTGGGACTTCATCAAGTGGGTGGTGGTATAAATACTAAAGTTGAGATAAACAATATCCATTGTTCTCACCTCTTCTACTAGGCTAATCATATCATCATAGAAGGCTATTAAGTTGGAATTACATTCCCATTCAAAAATCCGTACTGACTTCTCCCAGTCACCTTCATGCCTTTAATAACATTTGAATGATTATTTGCTTCATCGCATGCCCAGAGATTGTGATGTGGCTGACTGGCCTCTAGTACTGCAGTTACTTCTTGTCCTTCTTCAAAGTGGGAGTGGCATTTGCTTTCTTCCATTCCACAGGCACCTCTCCGAGTTTCCTTAGCTGTTCAGAGATTATCAAGACTAGCCTGGTCAGAAAAGTTACTGTAATAACGAATAGTAGATTATTAGTTTTCTGCATGCATGTAGAACCTGGCAATGGCAAAGAGGAAGAAGTACACAATATGTTTTCGGCAAATGCAAATATACTTTTCAAAATGGCAGCACTCAGGATTTCTTATGTACAGCAAGAGTAAAGCTGTCTTTTCACAGAAGCTAGAATACTAAAGATCAAAAGCACGCTAGGAATTTGTTAAAAGCTTGTCAGGGAGCGGGGACTGTGTCCTTGTCAGAAACTGTTTAGGAATACAGATTCTCTCTGGACAGAGGATCTAAAAAGGTGTTAAATATCCTCATTAGAGGAAACAGGCAAAAATTAGACAGTTTCCTTAGCAAGGAAGATGAAGACAGACAAAGAAAAGGGAGTCATACAGACTCTGAATGTTTAATACAGTTACTTAGGCATTTCCAGAGAGCTTTTAATCACTTTCCCTGACACTACACAAATATTTCTAAAGTGGCTAGCCCCAGTTAGTGGCAGTATTCTCATGATTTCTGTATCACAGAACCACAGAAATGTGGAGGTTGGCAGGGACCTCTGGGTCTATCTCATCTAGTCCAGCCCCACTGCTCAAAAAGGGACACCCAGAGCTGGGTGCCCAGAATCACAACACCACATGGCTTTTGAAGATCTCTAAGAAAGGAGACTCCATAACATCTCTTTCTGTAAGGGTAGCCTCTTGTCTGTTCTGCTGAGTCAAAAATTTTCATGTTCATTTGGTCTCTAATTAGCATTCATCCAAGTTGTGATTATTTTGGCATTTTTAATGCATTTTATTTGCTAGGAATAAAATAATTCAGTAATTAAGAACTGCTTAGGACAAGCAGATGTGATAATGCTCAGAAAACATATGGATTGAAGTGGAGTAGTAGTGCTGTAGTAGGAAGTTGCAGTCTTTGAAAGCACATTTTAGTTAATTACTGTATCCCAACAGGAAGTTTTATTTTTTTAGTAGATGGATATAGGTATTAAGTACCTATAAAGTGTACTTTTATATCTATTTTGTTCCCTTGAATAGTTTGTCAATCACAATAATACTGCAAGATATTCTAATGCTCAATAGAGTAGAATAGTAGCAAAGGTTAGCTGCTTCTCTAGATTTCTCTGAGCAGGTCAAAATCATGAAGAATAAATGTGCTCCTTAGTGTCAAAGGATTAAGATTGGAGTATCGGAGCTTTACTGAAGAAATGAGATATTTCCCCAGTTTCATCTGCAAATGGGAAAAATTGCTGCTACTTCAGTTTGATAAAACCTTTCTTAAATGAAATGACTTCATCTGAAAATGTTTTATTTTCATCAGCTGATTTCCTAAACCACCTAGTAACAAGTCTTACTTGATTGCAATGAAGAGAATTATGCATTACCTTTTCGAGCCTCTTGAGGGGAGCAGTGTCCATAATCACATTGATACAAATGAGGAATAAAGTATGGAGAAGAGCATTTGGGGTTGAAAAGTGGAAAATGTGATTTGAGGGCTGAAAATTTAAACATCAAGAAAGGAACATTCAGAGCCTTGCAGCCATTTTTATCCTCTGATATTCAGAGGCCAGTTTATTGATATAATTATGTTTCTCTGAATAACAATACTTCTGCTGCAAGAAAACTACTGTTATAATCAATCATGAATGGATTAAAACGGGGATGTAGTAGTTAGACTTGGCCTACTAGCAGAGTTAATGTCAGGGATTACTGTTGGGACTCCAGGGAAAAATCAGGAAAATGCAGCCATTTTACATTTTATCTGAGATGTTCAGAAGATATTCTTTTTAATTTAGGCTGCATAGATTAATGGAAGATCTGTTTTAGCTATGCTAATTTTGTATTTCTTTTTTTAATGTTTTTATTTTAGTTCGGTTTGGCAGCACTAAAATTGATACAGATCTGATCAATCGAATAGAAAGAGCTACTGGGCAAAAACCTCACCGATTTCTACGTAGAGGAATCTTTTTTTCTCACAGGTGAGATTTTCTCATTAAAATTCAAAAATGTCAAATTATTAAGACTTTCTCTAAGCATTACTGGGAGAAACCTGTGACCAGCAAAAGACCATGTTCATTTACACCAAGGTAAACCAACTGTAATTTGATTAGCAACTACTCCGGGTTTACCGTGTCAACACTTGAAACACACAGTTCTTTCTGGGCACTTGCATCAATTTTTGATGTCTTCACAAATCCCAAATAGAAGGAGAAATGTGGAGGGAATCTTTGTTTTGCACAAGTTCCATTTTGACCCAGGATGTTAATGGCCAGATGGAGAAATTGGCCTAGCAAAGACACCCAGGGCTCATACGGTGCAAAACTCTGCTTATTTGAACAAGGGTCCACGTGGCCTGTGGATCTATACATCTATGCTATTACATAAAAAAAGGCCCAGGGAGTAATCTTAAACACCAGCCTGCAAGTCATCTATGGTTTATTTGTTAACACGCATGGACTTTTGGCCTACAGCAGCTAGCACTTTTCAAATATGTGTCTGAGCATGGTTCAGAGCATAACCCCCAACACGGACTGTTCCAGCCAGGCTATTTCAGCATAGTACTTAGTTTAGGAAATTATTACCAGCTCTGACTTATGAAGCTTTAGAAATTATTATCAAATGAAGGAAATTATTCTTTGATTTTTTTTTCATATTTTGGCTGGAGCCTGAAGGAGGCAATCCTTTTCTTGATTCAGAATACAAACAAAGAAAATCTTTTTATTTCTGAGACACTTAAACTATATTTTATTTATAAATATATTTGGTTTTGAAAACACTTGAATTTTGAATAGAATTGAGCTGAAGATATTTCTTCATAAATTCTTTGAATCATGTTTTTTCTATTTGTGTTTTGTTGTGGGTTTTTTTTTCAGAGATATGGACCAAATCCTTCATGCTTATGAAAATAAGAAGCCCTTTTACCTTTATACTGGCAGAGGACCATCCTCACAGGCAATGCACGTTGGTCATCTTATCCCATTTTTATTCACAAAGTAAGCTATTCCTACCATTTGTATTATTCAAAACTGTTTTTTTCCTAAGGAAATGTTGTCTGTTGTTCATGGAACTACCAAAATGATACATTACAATGAGTTCTGTTTGTCTGAGGTAAATATTGATGAACTTAAGCAATACAATCACTAAAATAACGTAAACCCTGTATCACCATGAAGCCTTCTTCCTTGCACCTGTACCTCCATAGCAGTTCCTGAAACTTTTGCTTCTCTTAAGCCAGGTTTGTGATGAAACTCAACATGGTTGTGTTAGGTGGTGCCTGCAGAAGCAGCCAGACACGAAGATAAACTTAAACATAAACTTAAGTAACTGCATATAGTGCAGTCCTTTGTATATCCTTCTGTTTTGAATGTATAAAAATACTTCTAGCTGTCTAGCAAAAATGTCTTTATTTCTGCTTATTCTGAAATAAAATCTTCCTGCTTTTATTAGGTGGCTGCAAGAAGCATTTGATGTTCCTTTAATTATACAGCTAACTGATGATGAGAAGTACCTTTGGAAGGATATGACAACTGAGAAAGCATACGAATATGCTAAAGAAAATGCAAGAGATATTATTGCATGTGGTTTTGATGTCAATAAAACCTTTATCTTTTCCAATTTAGACTACTTGGGGTAAGTTGAAATTTATTTAGACCACTGAAATCAAAAATGTATTTGTAGTTTCTCTCCAACTTGAGTAGCCAGCAGTGTTTTAGTAAGCATGTCTAGATTTGAGAGCTTCAATAAAAGTTTTACAATACTTAAAATAGAAATGTTGATTTTTACGCTATTCAACATCTTATATACATACTCTTGTCATTCTTCTGTATAATATATGAACAAATTCTTGTGTACACAATGCTTAAATTACAAGAAATATATTAAAGCTGCTAAAAATACTAAAACCGCCACGAAACCTCCAGGCTGATTTAGGACGGCGTTGAAGTCTTTGAGATGTATTTCTACTTAAACCACATTAAATAAAAGCATTTCACAAATGTTACAATCAATTAGTTTAATACTTTATGAAAAAATAGCATTTCAACTGAGTAAAGGTTGAGGAAGATTTAAGAGAAAGAAGCTTCTAGTGGAGCTGCCTTCTCAAAAGGAAAAAATGTTATAGCAGAGTTCAGAACTGAAGTTCTGGGCTTTGTTCTTCCATTAGAGGTGATAAGCTTCTGAAAATACCCGGATGAGAGGATATTCATTTTAGAGAATAACTGTAGCCCCTAGAATGTGGGCCCTGTAAGACAGTTTTTCCTACTCCTCTGACTTTCCCACCTTAAAACTAGGTTAACACAGATATACCTCATGAATGAATAAGGGCAAGTTAGACCTGCCAATTCTGTTGCTTTGGTTTTAAGCAGAAATAAAAGGGAGAAGATGCTAAGCTATATTTCATTTGGAAAAGCTTCTGCTGTATTTTGTGATAGAGGAAGTCCAGAGAGGGAATTTAGCTTTGAGCTAGTATTGCTTTGGTGAACCACAAGGATACCAGCCAACACAGGAGATGTGATCCATTCAGGTTGTCAGTTCACAGAAAGGCATAAAGATCATTAAACTTCAGACTCCATGAGGCACAATTTCCAAATCAAAATATTTCTGGTTTTAGATAATTAAATTTGATTTTTAAAAATGTTGTTTTCAGTAAATATTCTGGGAAAAAAAAACAGTAAAATTTTCCAGGCAAGAAAAAATTGTTTTTAGTGTCCTCTAATAATCCTCTAATTATCATCTCAATGAGCCACAAAAAGACCAAACTTGTGGTTTCAGAGATTTAATCCTGCAAGCTTTGTGACATTCTCAGCTTTTGGAATGAAAACTCCTGTCTGCACTTTCCTGCTCTTGGCTTCTCATGTTATTTTTCCACTTCCTTTCTCACAGGTCAAGCACAGGATTCTACAAGAACATCCTCAAAGTTCAGAAGCATGTAACATTTAATCAAGTGAAAGGAATCTTTGGCTTTACTGACAGTGATTGCATTGGTGAGAAACAATACGGTTTACTTGAAATGATCCTTGCTTTCACTTTCTGTGGTGCTATTTAAGTAACTATTCAGAGACGGGTATCTACCACTCAGGAAACAGATGGGAACAGCACAATCCAGGTTTCTAGACTGATTCTAAAAGGATGTTATTGTAGTTTCTTCAGCATAGAAAACAGTTAGCAATGACATTTCTAGTTGTAGCATTACTAACAACAAAGTACAAAGCACAAAAGTTGAAACGACCAGGATAGTGAACCATTCCTGGCTTTTGTAACTATTTAGCTATAGTCAATTGTATACTTTCTAGAAACTTCTACTGCAAAACTACATAGAAGCTTTTCTCTTCAGAAAAACTTTTATTAATACACATACATATATAAGGAAAGATAAGGAGTGCTCAAAAGCCTTATTATTGTAATGCTAGGTAGTTCTGTCTTCCATTTACTTCACTGCCATTGCGGGTTTCAGTCTTGTTGGAGAAGAGAAGACAGAGAGGATCTGATCACTGTTTATAAATATGTAAGGTGTGGGACTCAAATGGATGTGACTAGGGTCTTTGCAGTTGTGTACAGCAACAGGACAAGGGGCAACAGTAAAAAAAGTCTTCGCAAACTTCTCTATCATTTCCAAACTTCTTGTTTTCTAGGAAAGATCAGCTTTCCTGCAATTCAAGCTGCTCCATCCTTCAGTTCATCATTTCCACAGATCTTCAATGGCAAGGAAAACATTCAGTGTCTTATCCCATGTGCTATTGATCAAGTAAGAAAATCGTATTTCTTAATTTGGTTCTCCTGGATTTGTTTGTGTAATGTACTGTTCAAGCTTCATGGTGGCATATCAAAGTGTGTGTGAAACATTCCTGCAAGCACACTTATCATGCAGAAGCTGGAAGAGACAAAAGGGCGTTCTGCTGTGTACTGACAAAGATGAGGGCTTAGCTTCAAAATCGTGTATTCACGTGTTACTCGTTCTTTCCAGTCTTGAATCTGTCTTGATCTCAACCCATTTCAAAGTGAGCTGGTATCTATGAAAGCAAAGACAGTAAAATCTTTAATTATGCAGAAGTGTACTGACACGGGGGCTAGAAAGAAACTTCTAGCCGTCTCCATGGTAACTAGGGCAAGAGATAGTGAGCCATAACTTGCATTGCAGGAGATTTTTGTTGTCCCCTGGGGAAATATCTTCTAACACCAGGGATAAGGGAGCATTGAAATAGTTTGTGAGAAAGGCTGCAGAACCTCAGCTACAAGTGATTGTGAAGAGCAGCTGAGGAACATCAGTTACAAATGACAGTAGTAGCATCATTGGTGTAAATAAGTATTGTTTCTAGGAATCAGATTCTGCATTGTCTGAATCTTTAGCTGTTTTAGTCACAGGAACAGCCAGTGGAAGATTATTTAATTCATCAACCACAGTATTATATAGTAATATCTTTGCATTTGGTTAAAGCCACAGAACAACAACAGCACAGCACTACCAGCTTGATCACTGATTTAGTTCAGCCTTTGTGCTCATTGTTGAAACACTCTGGAATCTTGCCATCTTAGTGGTATCCATCTCCAAATCCTTGTAAATGTGCCTGTTAACCAAGAGAATCAGAGCGTACAGTGGAACTAGAGAAATGAAAAAATAGGATTTTGCTTGTTTGTTCTTCAAGACGGACTGTATCAGTTATGGAACTTTGAGGTTTTTTTCTTGAGACCACCTGTTAAGGCATGAACCAGCCATCGCTAATCAGCCTTTAAACCATGTTTTTTAACTTTATTCTGAGCTTTTATTGGTGATTGTTCTAGGATCCTTATTTTAGAATGACCCGAGATGTAGCACCTAGGATTGGATATCCTAAACCAGCCTTATTGCACTCAGTCTTCTTCCCAGCCCTGCAAGGTGCACAGACAAAAATGAGTGCTAGTGATGTCAACTCCTCTGTCTTCCTCAATGATACACCCAAACAAATCAAGACAAAGGTAAGGATCTTCAAACTGTAAGCACACAAAGCTTTACAACAAATGAAAGTGGTGCTCCTCATGTATACAATAGCAACATTTTAATGTTTTCTTTGTATGTATCTGCATCTTTTTTCTACACATCTAATTGCAAAGCATCTTCCAGAATTGATAATTATGCAAATTTAGCTAGACTATCAAATGTAATCTTTTACCTTGCCAACTAAACTAACAGTACAGAAATTAGTTAGAATGTTTCATATTTCGGCTAGCTATGTAAGCTGTGGAGTACATATATACTCTACAGTCTTTAGAAGGTGACAACTCACGACTGCCTTTTGCTTTCTTCCTTCAGTCTCTTTGCTCTGCCTTAACGTTTCCCAAATCATCCTTCAGGCTCTCCTTTAACAGAGAAGTTGGAGGACTGTGATATACCTCTCTTTATAATATAGCAATCCACAATTTAACAGAAATTACAAGATCATTATGTTGTTTCAGATTAACAAGCATGCCTTCTCAGGAGGCAGAGACACTATTGAAGAGCACAGGAAGTATGGAGGTAACTGTGATGTTGATGTGTCTTTTATGTACCTGACTTTCTTCCTCGAAGATGATGACAAGCTTGAACAACTGAAACAGGTAAGTAGCCAAGTTGAAGATAGTAACATTCATTCCTTTCCTTGAGGAAGGAACTTGAACTAAGTTCTCAGGCTATCCTGTTGTTTTTTTGGTTTTGTTTTTTTTTAATAAACATTTTTAATTTCTAAGTATTTTCATAAGGATCTCCAATACTATAGAGCAGTAAGTCCCCATCTTTTTAAGTGATGCCACCTTAGGATCAGTGTTGTTTTTAACTGTATAATGAATTCCACCTGTTCTTTATGTGCAAAGTACCTAAATACTCTACAGCTTCAAAAGCTTGCTCATTGTTTTTTTTTTTTCATCGCAAAGAAGGTAAAACCTGTTTTGTATGAGTTACGTTTATATAAATGTCTGGCAGACTTCTGTCCATTGAGGGCTATAACAAGACCTCCAATTTTAGTAGCATCATCAGTACCAGGCAATGTGTGTTCTTTGGAAGGCAGTATATTTAGTTAATAGTACCCGGGTCATATTGGTTTATCAGCTTTCTCCTTCTGGAGCAGCTGCAAGAAAGGCAATAGCTACAGATTCTTTTCTAACCTTTTACTCCTTCCCGCACAAGGACAGGGTTGGATAGTTACTAGTAATCCTTTTGCAAACTGTTGCAAATTCCTTCCTTATGGAAACCTGGAGTACATATGACATACTTAGCAGTTTTCCATTATGCTCCAACGGTTGAAATATTGTATGTACAGTCCTTGCTACCAAGAGCACAAAGACTAGACCACAGCCAGCAGCTTAGCATAGAAACATTGAGATTGGAGAAGACCTCTAAGGTCATCAAGTGCAACTGTCCACCCCTCACCATTATTGAATCAGATTAGAAAATACGTTAAGGTATCTTACTTGAATTGCTATTACAAATGGCTTGATGAGGAGTGGGAGTAAGATTATCGTGTTTATTGCCATTTCAAATCGTAGTTGAACTGCTGCAGCCATGTTCTCTGACCAGTGCTAATCTCAGCTGTTTAGACTCTAAATATTTTCAGGAGCAGAGCAATTGCACAGATTACCAACTCTCTGTATGACAGCTAGTGTAAACAGAGATTGAGTGTCTTTGCTGTAAAAGGCTTACTCCAAATACATCTATCTAATACTTTACCCAAACTGAGAGAACAGTATGGGAATCTGAGCTTCTTTTTGCAAAAAGCAGCTTAGGGTGACTGTTTATTTGAAATCAGATGTTAAGGAGAAAAATATCTGATTTCCTGCAAATAATTACGTAATTTCCTAATTCAGTTTTTATTATATATAGCTAGTCATACATGAAACTACCCAGGTGCCTCAGTCTTTAAAAGTCAATTAGAAATTTTTACAAGGTACGTTTTCACTGATACCACCTGATCTTCTATGGCATGTGCTCATTTCTAAGACATAGAAATCTTCATTTGCCATGGCCAGGCTTTTTAAGAAATACTTATCACTACATCTTTTTCTGTTTAGCACCATATTTAGCAAGTAACACTTTCTTGACAGGCGTACACAAGTGGGGAATTGCTCACAGGGGAGCTGAAGAAGGTGCTCATAGAAACATTGCAGCCCTTGATAGCAGCTCATCAAGAGAGACGGAAGCAGATCACAGACGAAGTAGTGAAGCAATTCATGACTCCACGGAAGCTAGCTTTTGAATTTTGAAGAAATGCTTATGTAACTCATCACTCAATTAATCAAAATTGATTAGTTGTTGTCTTCTGCTGTATATTGTCACTCCCTAGTTATGAACAGCCTGCACTCAGTGCTTTATAAATACTGCTCTTAATGAGTTACTTACAAAGAGCATCAGAGTACTGGAAAAGTTCAAAATAGAGTTTAAAATAGGACTTGTATCTATTTAAAATCAAAGTGTGTTAATCAAGGCATCAAATCTGTACAAGACACAATTACCTAATCTAACAGAGAAGCATGTCTGTCAGCCCAAGACTGTATTTTATTGTATTTCACGTTGAAAATATAAATAAAATAGCAATTTTGATTATGAAGTCTAACTTGTAAATTGTTTTAGAAACGTTGGTAAACAATCATATCACAACCTAATAATTGGTAGGCTCTATTGTGTTTCACATCATCTGCTTTACTAGCTTATGTGTCCTCTGGGGCTACTGGGAACATGTTGCACGCACAAAGTGAGCGTTACATAGCAGATCACAAGGTGTCTTGGGTCTGGGATCAGCACAGAAGGAATGGAGATCTGTGAATTGTACATGAGAAAAAGAAAAACAGCCTGATTCTCTTATAGTCTTCTTTTTTGACCTGTCAAACAGTTGCAGAAATTTCACTCTAATTCTGTTTTTGCATCTGTTCAACTGGTCTGGATGCCTCTGAAGGGAGGAGGCTATCGGGAAGTTAAAGTTCCTTGATATTCTCAGGTGGAAGATATTAGAGAAATGCAAATTTTAGTTTCTGGTTATGAAAAATACTGAATGTTGGATCATACTGTGAATATGAAGTTCTTGCTGGACACAGGGATACTTGTAGTGTTGTCTGTCCTGTGTTACTGCACTAGGTAGTTTAAATTAGGGGTACTTATATTTTAAGACATATTTTCTCACTGGAATACACTTTGTTAAAAAAAACTTCATGTAATATTTCATTTTTCCTTACTTAAAAAGAACTTTAATGTCTTTGCTGTGATTTATGGGAAAAAAAAATCATGTGATTCACTAATTTGATTTAGTATGTCTAAGTCTGAATGCACAATTAGATCTGTCTTCTATTCATACAGAAAAGGCAGTTGCTAGCCCAGACACGGCCTTATCTAACTCAAATAAAAATACATTTGATTACACTGGTGGGTATCGATATATGGTATTTGCAAATCATTTAAGACATCAGGAAGGCAATGAAATTGGGTGTGAAATATTTAAACTTTAACAGGTTTTGTTGTGTGGGTCAAAAAGAAAAAAAAAACACCACCCACCTGCTGGCTGTAAACCTTTGAAGTCAGCTGACAGCACTTGAGTTGAGGGAGTTCTTACTGGCTTCAAGAGACTTTGCATCACCTGGTAGTGCATTTGAACTACTTGCCCTGCCCTTGCCACCTGTAGTAGTTCTGTAACACCACATACACATCCTTTCCAGCAATGACCTGCATTCTGAGATGTAAATGTGTGTGTGCCAAGCTGTGTATGAAGTAACCCTGTTAGTGTTATTGTTATATTCGTGCAAGGGACTGAACAAAGAGCAAAGCAAGCTTAGTTATAGAATCATCATAGAACGGCTTATGTTGGAAGGGACCTTAAAGATCATCCAGTGCCAACCCCCTGCCATGGGCTGGTTCCCAGTCACCAGCTCAGGCTGTCCCATGCCCCATCCAACACAGCATTGAATGCCTCCAGAGACAGGGCACCCACAACTTCTCTGGGCAGGCTGTGCCACTGCCACACTCCCTCTGAATGAAGAATTTCCATCTAATATCTAACCTAAATCTCTCTGTTCCCCCTTGTCCTATCACTATCTGCCCATGTAAAGAGTCAGTTTTCCTCCTGCTTGTAGGCTCCCATATTGCACCTGTTTCAAATGCGTGCTGAAAAGCAATGCTTAGCTTTTGTCCTGTTTTTACAGTTTATGTGACCTGGTACCACTAATCTAATGTCATGGACTTTAATGTATTAAAGTAAACACTTACCAGCCACTACCTCTCCATAACCCACGGACATTGTATCTTAACACTGACAAGTGTTTAACAATCAGTAGAACCCCCCCCCCCCTTTTTTTTTTTAAAGCAGTGGAACAGTTCATAGGAAAGACAGATAGCTTCTTATAGATGTTAGAAAACTAATTAGTATTTAAAACAGACTTCAACTTTGACCTTCCTGTTCTTGTCATCTGCTGTTTTTCATCTTTAAACTATACAGAAAACATAAGACCTAGTGACTTTTAAAGGGCTTTTTACAAACTCATTATGCAACTTTCTTCTTGAAAGCATTATATGCAGATCTGTCCTTCAAGATTTATTTCACTGAACAAAAATGCCATTATTCAGGGAGGGGGAATACGCTGTAGAAGATGCAGTAATGTGTTCTATTCTAAGCATATGGATTAATTTTGTAACACATTAAAATCTGACTCCAAAGTTTCAGAAGGGAAAATGATTGCAAAATTAATTTAATACTTGTGTACTGAGCAAGCACCTTACTCAAGTACTCTCATGAATACTTATGAAATGTGCTTCTGAAATGACACAGTTTCTCAGAGAAGTCTTGGTAAATGCTTAAATCTGGTGGGATGTTAATTATAATTACAGAGATACTTAAAGGTTAAGACAAGGTATTCCTCAAGCATACAGACGAAACGTCTAAGGATGTTATCAGTCAATGTTCATTACACTTTCCTCAACTTGTTCATATTTTGTTCATCTCACTATAATAAAAATACAGTGAAAAGTCTATCCAACTTGTTTTGGGTTTTTTTGGATTTAACTTTTACAAGGCTTCATTTATGTTTTTCTATTAGTTATTACAAGGAGTTGGTCATTGGTTTGATGTCCAGTGCCTGTCAAATAGTGAAATAGAGTGCATTATAACCTCGCTTATCTGGTCTTCAGATTCAGTAAACTTCAGATTGTTGCCAAAGCAAGGCAAGGAGGGTCAGTCCTCCAAAGATTAACAGGTTGCAAGCAAGACTAGATGTTGAATTTCCCTGTGTAGCAGCCAGCACAGAAACAGAGAGAGGTCAATGTGACCTGTTAGAACAATGTTTCCATAGGTTTGACATAAAATACTTAAATGTGACTCCATTATTGCAGTTGCTAAGTTGTTAATAGCTTTGCATTACTCTTCCAGTCACAAAGAGGGACAGAAACCTACCTGGATATTGTTAAACATTACCAGAGAAAACAGGAACTGTCAATGACATGAAGCAGAAAATGCCTTCTAAAGAAAGTTTTCTTTATTCAAGGCCAGCAAGTCTGTTTCTGAAAGAAACTGTCTATGCAGAGAGCTATGTGGTGCCTTCACTCTGCTGACTGGCCTTCAGCTAGATAACGTATCAGAAGAAATAGTTCTGAGATTATCAGAGCAGCAAATACAGAAGCTGAAGGTCAAGGCAATACAAAGTAATCAGAAAATAGAGCAGCCAAGTTCTGAAGTCTACAAGGCAAACAGCTTGCTGCATATAGAGTTAAGTACACAATATAAACACTATGTCACATCATTAAAGAAAAGTTGGTTCTTATTTACATGCCTAGGTTTACAGTACTTACGCATTCAATACATTTGCCCGGTGGCTAATTCACCTTGATATAAATTACCATGAGTTCTTGTCTTAAAGCAGGTTGTCAGTCAAACCCTGTGTATATAGGGTACATTTTCTGTTTTTTCCAGTAAGGTACTGTAGCACGTTCTATAGTGCAAGCAGTTAGAGTCTTGAAATAAATTACTTAAAAATACAACTTACCTCTCACATAATATTTATCTGCTCAGGCCACAGGAGAACCTGTTTTTTTACAATGCTGAGTACCTAGGGGCTCACTGTTCTCAGCTCCTCTCACTGACTTCCACAGCTGTACCCACTAATTTTCTAATCCCTCTGTAATTCCTGCTTCTTGAAACAAGCTGTGTGTAAGTTACACCCACCAGAAGAGACATTTTTAGTCATCTGAATGCTTGAAAGTATTGGGAAAGTTGGGATACTTTTGGTTAGACTTTATTTTCAAACCTTGGGCTGACCATGGACAATATCAATGCTGTCTAATAATAAATGGTTGTTTTGCCTGACATATAGCTACGTATTTTGCTGTCTGTTCACAGGATGTAATGCTTGGGAAGTAAGGTCAGCTGAGAATAATTCAGTATAAAGGAATTTGATTCTAGAAAATGGTCTGACAGAGCTGGGACAAGTTAGTACCCTACTGGGACAGCCCTCAGCCAGATGCATCCCTCATAGGTGAGAGCAGAAGTTTCTTAGCATTTGTCTTAAGAGAAATTCCAAATCTCGAGGACTTAATTAAATCTTCTGTTGTAAGGACTTTCAAAGCAAAGGAAGTTTGGAGCTGATGCCCCAAAGGTCTAAGCATGGGTCACAGGTTACTGAGGCCACCCACACTTTGGGATAGAATCAGATTCAGTGCCAGATCTTTCAGTCCCCCCCATGCTCTACACCTGTCTAGTATCTTAAATCTGCTCTTGGATCACACATGAGAGCTTAATAGACTCACGAGAGACAACATTTCTGAAAGTTGTTGGTAGCATGGCTATGACGCAGTTTAAAAAGCAAGCTGAAGGCTTAGGTTTCAGGATAGTTCTGGAACTTCTTACTAGTTTCTCTCTGAAGGAAAACACCTTTATTCTTTCCTAGTAGCATCTGACATTTCAAAACTTGTCCATCTAGTACAAGAGTAATTCTTCACTTTCCAGGGTGGCTGCCAAGTCCTATGTGCTGCAAAATTACTGTATGTGCAACCAAGCGTATGCTATCAACTTGTAAAAGAGGACCAGAAGGTTATCAGCCCTAAGATAACTCCTTAAAAAAGTGGTCTTCCTCTTTCCCTTCAAAAAAAGCACTCTTTCAGCAGATCCATTCTGTTCTAGTTGTCACCATTCAGGGAGAAATATAGAAATAGAAACATCTATGTTACTCCTGAAGCAGGATCAGCAAAGTATTTCTGTGCTTTTTCTTAAAAAACAACACTAAAAAAAAAATCAGCTGATGTGTATGAAACTTCACTCTTTTGTGAAAAAAAAAAAATGTTTTTTGGGAAAGCTGGATTCCATCAAAATGTAGCTCCAGGGGGAGAAAAAAAAGGCCACTGCATTTGGCTGCTCCTAACAATGCATTTTAAAGTGAGAAGAGTATGCACTTTTTAAAGAAGAAAATCTCAACTATGATACACAATTTTGCAGTTCTTCTGTAAATTACCTAATCCACCTGTGCACAGATTTTATGGCAGTCTCTCCTTTGAGAATCAAAGGCTTTTTGCATCTCTTCCAGCCCTCCCTGTGGGACAGGAATAGGCTGTAGACATTCTGTCTGGACTCAGGCACATTGTGCTGCCACCAGAAGGAACTGAAAGATCCATAGCTGGGGAGAAATCACATGGTTTATGGGAATTTATGCCTGTTTTCACTTTCAGTGAGGCCATTGAGTGATTACGTAGAGCAGACTATGTCTGCCACTCACTAAGAAAACAACTGGAAAAGAAACAGATTCGTATTTCAGCCACTACTGAAGGAATGTAATTGTAGAGTACTTGGCCGAACTATGGCTAGGAGTGAGCAGCCTACCTGCTGGGGCTGGAAGCACAGATACGGAGAGTGCTCAGTGGATACCTTACAACATTACGTATAAAGAGGATGTGTTGTACGGTGTTATATTGTACACAAAACCCTTGATTCCTGCCTTGGTAGTGAAGATTTTTTTTTTTCTGTGCTGGTAGAAAACAAAATTAAATCTTTATCTAAATCTCGAATTAGACCAGCAGCTTTTTGGAGCGTAAATATTACATATGTTTGAGTGGCCTAAGCAGTGGCTACAGTCTAAATACATTAACAAGATAAAAGGGAGGTTGTACACAAGTGCAAGCCTCCCTGATGAGTATTAATCCTATGAGAGGGAAATGAGGCAGTCACCTGGCACTATGCTGAAATGCCTCTGCTTCATGTGCTGCCCATCAGTGGAGAGCTCAGTGTGTGTCTGTGTTGGGCTACAAAACCAAACCAAACAAAATACACTTCTTGCTAGAGCTGCATCAGCTATTTTTTGTTTGTAAAATGATCTGTAAGCCTCAGTACAGCTTCATATGTGACAAACACCACCATGTTCACAGGAAAGGCACGGATGCAGTTCAAACCCAGGCCTTTGAACAGCACTTTGAGCCCCTCCTTTCTGACGCTTTCTCTTGCACAGTGGATGAGGCCTTTGTACTTGTGCTGTCCCGACTCGTCCACCTGCATCCGTGACTTGAGGACGTCCATTGGGGTGGCCAGGCCCCAGGCCAGCACTCCAGCAGAGCCCCCAGAGAGCAGCACAACAAGGAAACCTGCAGAGAGAGAGCAGCGAGATCAGCCCTGCACATGCCAACAGCTCAAACTGATTCTCCCCAGATGTTTAACTCTTTTCAAATGTCATGTTGCAGTTGTAGGGATAGGAGAGGGAAGAAGGAGCTGTGAGGCCATGTGTGCTGTGTGCAGGACTAGGCCTCGCTAGGTCCCCCCTGCATGTCCTGTCCCACCATGCTGCCATTCTGGTTGGACACGCTGCAGATCCCCCAGCTGTTTTTATCTTCATGTTTTCCAGCAGTTAATTTGCTCAGCTCCTGCAGCTGTATGTCCCCAGTGGTCACACACTGACCACAGGGCTCCTGATCTCATAGCACGCTCCTTTCTGCATCCTTCATACAGGCTGTGCAGGTCAGAACCCACCTCAGCACCACACAAACCACATGGGCAACATAGCCCAGTAGCGCTCACCCACTTCAGCCAGGTCTGCTTATTTTTACAACTCTAAGAATGATGCTTTTTGGTAAATGTCATTTATTTGGGCTTTTCTCAAAGTGCATAGCTGCTTTCTGGAGCCAAATCAAAACTGTCTCTGTTCTGCACCTGAACTTTATTTTCAAGCTCCAGACTGACTGAGCAGTGCTCCATGATGGCTCATGGGAGGTTTGTCCATGTTTCATCTCCACCTACATATCTTATTTCTGCATTGAGGGGATGTTGTACCCAGGTCCCTACCTGAGGGTGCTGTGAACATTCTTCTGCAGGGAGAGAAGTTGCTGAGGGATGAGGTCAGACACTCAAAGTTTAGCTCCTATAGATGCAGCAGCCTGGGAGCACGATTTCCCACTTATCCTGGCACAAAATAAGCCCTTTTTGGTTGTGATGTTGGATGCTTTCCAATACCTACCTGGTTTGTTTTTCCCAGCTGGTGTGAGCCAGTCACAGAGAGAAGAGTATGTCAGGAAATATATTGCAGAAGAGGAGCAATCCCTGCAGAGCAATGCAGAGCATCCCTTGTACAGACCCCCAAAGCCTTCCTCCTTGGCAATCACCTTCAGACAGTGCAGAGACCCTCGGTACTTTGGTTTGGAAAGGGGCTGGGGGGATGTGATGGAGGGATGGGTGTTCCTCTGGGTCTGCATCCGAACTTTAGCCACTTCACTCGGTGTCATTAGCACAACCTGAAAAATTAGAGGATGAAGCTTAAATCTTCACATTTCAACTGCATGTTGGATCCACCTCCTGCCTGACCCTTCAAATTACATCTCCCACCCTTCAGGCAATATTATTTGTTACTTGAAGCCAGCAAGCTGCATCCTCCTTCCTTCACTCTGTCCACGCTACATTGTCCCAGGAGAGCAGGTGCTGCACTGTGCAGGTTGCACGGTGAGGCAGAAACCTGCAGAGGATGTTAGCTAGCTGTGAAACCAGATGGGCACGGCAAGGCAATGTGCTCAGCTCTCTGATGTAACATACATCAGGGCTCTTTCATACAAGTGTATTTAGACCCAGGGTCATAACTATTAGAAAATAGCCTGTGGTAAGCAGTCACCACCTGCTAGGAAACATCCCCTGACCTGGCCATCTGGGCTGCCTGTAAGAGGACTGCTTCCATCTCCCGTGACTGCACGTGGTTCTGATATGGGCACTGGGGCTGGAGTGTCTGCAGGTGCTCACAGACACCACAAGCATCCAACTGCCTATGGGAAACTGCTCCTGAGTACCCCACACCATGTCACCATCAGTCACGGGCATTAATTCCTCTGGATGCCAGTTGCCCCAGCCTTTGGGAGTTGCAGGAAAGGGGATGCCTTTCCATCCTCTTTAAAATCTTTTATGTAGGAATGCAATACGCACAGGCAGCCCTCAGTGACCAGCTGGGTCTTTCTGACCTCTGCCCCTGCCAAAACACCAGCCTGCACTTTCCACATCAGCTTACGTCTTTCTTACATAAACCTACAATTAGAGCTACTTAGAAATTTTGCTGCTCAGGTTGTTTTTCTTCCTTTTTGTTTTGCTTTCTTTTGCCAAGGACGCAGGCAGGACCTCACAAGAAAACAAATTCTCCTCCTGCTGAGCACCCAACAGAAAACATCAGTGCTTTCCCACCCCTGCGTGCCCCAACAAGAGCTCCTGTTGTGCTTTCTCACTTCGCTCTCTGCCTACCCGCACAGCACCAGCAGCACCTCCAGCCAGAGAAACATCCAGCCCCGATGGCTTGGCATCGGCTGTGCCATACCGCAGCTTGCAGATGTTACAAAGGAAGTTTCTGTATGTGCCAAATGAAACAGAAGAGATCAGCGACACTGAGAAGATTGATGCTGACACACCTTTGTAAAATCCCAAAACCTGATTGAAAACAGAGAAAAAAAGACTTTTAAGAGGGAGTGATGAGGGAAAGTCTATGTTCAGAAACACTGTTCACACATGACTGAGCCTAAACTTATTGCTGTCCTATAGATCACTGGCAAAGTTAAATCCCATCCTAACTCTTCTCCCAGGCAATGCTTGTATGTAACTGCAGCTTGTCCTCCCCAGATTGATCACAGCAGTTCTGTTCCTCTGAAACACAAAGCCATTCTCAACCCCTATCAGTGGCTCTGATGAGAGGTACCTACTCTTTCTGTCCTGTATGTTTCTTGGATGCAGTGCCAAATGCCGTTGTAATGCCCCTCGGTCTGAATCCTCACCTAGAAATACAGGAGCAACTTAGAAATGCAGACATCAGATGTAAAAACCATCAACAAATGCTGTAGCAGCAAAGCAGCTAATGAGCCTTAAAAAAGCACCCCTAAAATGTTACCATTATTTTAAGAACACAAATAAAATGAAGTACATTGATATGACAAAGCTGGAAGCTTTCAGCCATTGGCCTGGTTTTCTGATGGGGAGAAAAACGCCACATGGCCCATTTGTGTTCAGATTGTAGTCAACAAGTAAAGTTCCAACAGGTACCTTCACCGTGTCCAGAGGATACCCCACTGCTGTGCTTAGGCCACCTGAAACAGAAAGGTTTTTGGAGACAGTTACCAGCGCACATCACAGCAGGCTGTTCTGCAGGAGGTCATGAGGGGAACTGCAGAAAAATGCAGCTGCTGAACCTGTCTGCTCTTGGTAGCATATCACTCTCCAGCTCTGATGTCTGAGCCAACAATGACAGGGTAAAACTCATAGATTTCTCTGAAAACATAGCACGTTAAGAGGAGGAATGTGAGCATTGCAGGGAATTGACATAAGCAGTTACATCAGGGTTTGAGGCAGGGCTGGAAAAACATAGAGCCTTGAGGCAAGGGAAGGTGCGTGCGTGAACCAGCCCTGGAATCAGTGCAGCCCTGCTGGAAAGGGCTTGGTGGGATGCACAGAGCTGGGCTGTCTCTGTTCCTCCTCTCACCTCAGATGCGAGCATTTCCCCTGTGCACCAAACACTTTGTACACTGCAAAACCAGAGCAAGGAGCAAAGTTTTGGAGGCTGGGGAGGAGAGAGCCTTGTGCAAGGTCTGGCATGGGGCAGGGCAACATGAAGGCGCAGAGGGGGATTAGCACAAAGCTGCATGCCCAGCAGCACGCCTGCACGCAGCAGCATTTCCAGCGTGCTGAGGGGATTTGTCAATCCTACATCAGCACCTAGCTTATCTTGAGACCTTAAAATAGCCACCCGGGTTGGAAGCACATTAATCCTATCAGTCAATGTTACTGCTTTGGTGGTGGATACAGAGAGTGAAAGTGCATCATCATGGACACAGCAACAAGTTGCTCAGCCTCCATCCCTGCATCACTGCCACAGGAGAGAGTAGGAGGGTAACCACCTAAATTACTCCTGGTACAGCAATGCCATGTGAGCTGAGAGGAGATCAAGCCAGGGGCAATGGAACTGCACCCCTATGAGTCATTTACACCAAGCCCATGGAAATGCTGCTTGAGCCCTTCAGGGCAGGCACAGACAGTGCCCAGCTGGTGTTGTACAGCTGGAAATGGCCTCTCATTGATTGCCGCTTAAAAAAAATACTAGTTGCTGTGGGTATTTCATATTTCCCAGGGCACAGTCACTTGTGACTGCACAGCTACTTGGATGCTCTGAAAACGTTGCTGCATTCTGGGAAAAAGCAGCAGTTGCTGGTGGGAGTCTCCAGGAGGCAATCCTGAAGTGCACAGCTCAAATGAAAATAATCAACAGTGCCCAGCCTGCAGGAAAATGAGGGTTGCTCTGCAAAAATCTGTCTGCTCCCAGATAAATAGCAACAGAGATTAAAAAATGGGCCAAGAAGCAACTTTTTGTATTTCCAATCCAAAATTAGAGGTTGGAAGAGAGAGGGAGAATGTGCTGGCAGCGTGACCCAGCTGCAAGGAGTGAGGCAGCCACCCCACGCAGGAGTGACAATACACCAGGTCACACAGGGCCAGCTGTCCTGTACCCATTTCCCAGTTGGCAGCAGGCAGCAGCCACAGGTTGCCCCATGCCAATTTCCCATTGCTTCTCAGTCTGAAGGGCTCTTGCTGACCTTGGCTCCAGTATCAAGCAAGTGTCTCCACCTGGGAGGGAGCACAAATGTGAATGATTCACTGCCCCCACCACGGTGGTGATGTGAGCCCTCAATACTCCCAAGCAGCCACAGTGCTCCTAATGAGCAGAAGCGCTTTCAGGAGCAGTCAGGGTTTTAGTGCTGAGGAGCTCAGCCAAGTCTGCCAAAGGCTGAGGAAGAAGGGCTCTGCACAACGCCACAGGATACTAATAGCCTGGGACAAAGATAGACTGACACACACATGAACTGTCTGCATGGCAGAACCGAACAAGGCCAGATATGCGTAGCATGCATACAGGGAGAGGGGTCCTACGGGGTTCCCGCTGGGTCACACTGCACTGGCAGTGAGGAAATGAGATGACAAAAATCAGAGGAATGCTCCTCATTGGGTTGCAGGGAGCCATTTGTCACACCTACTTTTTTTGAGAGGTTCTCAGGGACTGTGCAGAGATTGCGGCACCCCTGACATGCACACACCCCAAAACTGGATCCCTCACCTTGTCAGAATCAGGCCACATTGGCCAAGAAATTAAAATAATGAGAGATGCTGGCAGGAGGATCACAGCAGTGGCATTGGCACAGAGCAAATGGCAGCCCCCTGGAGCCCACCTGCCTGCAACAAGCCCAGCTGTGACACTCAGGGAGCAAGAGGGAGCCTGGACTATGTGCTGAATCTATAGAGAACAACTTCCAAAGGCCTTTACTCTGTGAAGAGCTGGGAACATAAGAGCTGCCCCATACCCTAGACAAGCTGAAATCCTTCCTGTAATGTGACCCTGGCTATGGCCGGCAGAGCTGCTTTAGCTGTGTGGCCAAGGAGACAGCATGTTCCCTCCATGTTCCCTAGATGGGCTATTTTGTCTACCCCTGGGCTGCACATGACCAGTATGTAACCTTGCAGTGGGATGCAGGAAGACTGGATGTGGCCCAGACCTGGCTGCTCTGCCACCATTTTAGGGCAGTGTCAGGTGACTCAGCTGCTCTTTCCCAAATCTCTGCACCCAGAACAAGATCTAAGTCATCCACAGGTCACCAGTAGCCCCAGGTATACAATATGCATCATAGGCTGCTGCAGCACCACCGCTAGAAAACACACACAGGATCATAGGGAAATCCACGCTAGAAGGGTCCACAGGAGATTTCTGGCCCAACTTCCTCCTGAACGCATTATCAGCTTTATTAGTCAGGAAGGACATCCTGATGAGCTGCTTTTTAGTGGTTATTGAAAGGTCCTGCACCTGTGTCACTGCAATCCCAAGTATAAATGCAAGCAGCTCTGAGAAGGTCTTGGGGATGCTGGTTGATGAGAAACTTGATGCAAGCCAGCAGTGTGCACTTGCAGCCCAGAAAGCCAACCATATCCTGGGCTGTGTCAACAAAACAGTGGCCAGCAGGGAGAGGGAGTTGTCTCCTTCTATTCTGTCCTTGCAAGTCCCCATTTGATATACTGCATCCAGGCCTGAGGCCCCTAGCACAACAGAGATGTAGTGCAGTTGGAGCAGGTCCAGAAGAGGACAGGAAGATGATCAGAGAACTGGAGCACCTTTCCTGTGAAGAAAGGCTGAGGGAGTTGGGCTTGTTTAGCTTGGAGAAGAGAAGGCTCCAAGGAGACCTCATTGCAGCCTTCCAGTACTTAAAGAGATCTTACAAACAGGAGGGAAATCAACATTCTACATGGGTAGATAGTGATAGGACAAGGGATATTAGATGTTAAGGGGAAGTCTTTCACTCAGTGGTGAGTCGCTGGCACAGGCTGCCCAGAGAAGTTGTGGATACCCCACCCCTGGAGGTGCTCAAGGCCAGGTTGGATGGGGTCCTAGACAGCCCGAGTTGGTAGGTGGCAACCACCCCATGGAAGGGGGCTGGAACTGGATAGGCTTTGAGGTCCCTTCCAATCCAAGCCATTCTCTGATTCTATCGTGATCTGTGTCACCTCTTGAGTTGTTTGATGCCCTTCAGCTGGGTTTCCAGCCTACTTGTGAAAACAAAAATCTGCTTCAGCTCTAACAAGGACAAGCCATGTGGTACATTCAGCACTAACAACATCCCAGTTCTCACAAGAAAGTTGTCCTAGACCTGGAAGCTGTCCCATGTAAGGGGACAAAAGTTGGCACATGAGCAATGCAGGAAGGCTACTTAGAAACTGAGTTTTCAACTCTGCATTCCTTTGCAAAAGAAGTTTATCCTCAAGTGACTCCTCTACAGCTGTGCCAACAAAAGCAAAGGTCCCCGAGGGAACACAGCTATCACTGCCTCCCAGAGCTGAGCCCAGCCACTAACAGCACCTATTAGAAGAGATTTGGTTCATCCTTCTGGGATGGACGTTCCTCTACCAGCACCAGAACAGGGCTCCCAACACCACCACATGCCCTGAAGTCAGCAAGGAAAGAGGAGAAGGATGAGCTGGAGTGCTGCTGGGATACAAACCTGGTCCTGCTTGTGCCAGTTCAGTGATGAGCAAGTGAGGGCAGTAGAGTAAAACCGTCACGGCCCCTCCCAGGAAATGCATACTGGTGCCAGCATCACGCTGCCCAAATTCAGCAAATCCAGCATGAATGTGTGGGCTGTGCCTTCCAGCCACCTGGCAGGATTACCTGGCCTATGACCACCCCAAGCCTCTTGGTATTCAACACTGCTACACCTGACAGGCGCATTTCAGAAGAGAAATGAGACCAGTGCCTGTGCTTCGTTGTTTAAAAATAAGCTGGGTTTGAGCAGTACATGCTCTAAAAATGTCTAAAATCAAATCACGCTTTTCTCCTTTCTCTTTTTTTTTAAAAAAAGTACAGCTAACCTATTTTCTCCTCTGCTCAAAGCATGCACAGAAATAACCCCATCGCTGTCAATACCTCTCAACCCACGATCATGCATATGCCATTCACACAGCCCCTTCTCACCGCCACAAAGTCACGAGCTGTGTCCTCAGCCCCCTGCATCCTCATCCCCCCGTGTCTTCAGAGCCTAAAGCCAGGATTCCACCAACCGTGCCGGGATTTGCTGCCCAGGCAGCACTTGCTGGTTTGTATCTTCAACAGGCATATTGCACTTGAGCTCTGGTTTTCTCCTACTGCAATCAAATCAGAGGAGATTGCAGACCAATGTCCTCAGACAACCAAATTTCATCAGGGTGGTCTCTGCCCTGGTGATGTTGTCTGCTTATTAAAGAAGACGCTGTTACCGAGAAACCCCAGTGGGCAGACTCCCATCTCTACCATCGCAACCTGCCAGCTAGCTTAGCAACAAGGAAACACAGCTACCTGCTTCCAACAACAAGCACCGCTTTCTTTCTTTACCTCCAATGGCCCCCGCAATGAAATCCATCCGGGCTGAGTCTGCTGCCTCAGTGACCCCAATAAGCGTGAGGGAGGCGGAAGAAGGAAGGATGCCGGCTCCGCTTTACCAGAGCCCCGCGGGTCCTCCCGAGCCAGCGTGATCTGCAATATGAATCACCTTCCTGTCTTCTCCTGCCTCGAGGGATTGTGAGCCTCGTGGATACTTGATGAATCTGTACACTGAAGGCAGTAACAGGGAGGCTGGAGCTGTTCCAAGAACACGGTGAATAAGTAATCCCCCGGAGCCCTGCAACGCTGCGCCAGAGCCCTTCTGCCTGGAAAATCACAAGGGGTGGTGCTTGCGGGGTAAGGCTGGCTGTGAAAGGGCCATTTCCCTCGGTTCTCATTAACCCCAGCAGTCAGCCTTGCACTTGCTCTGCACCGCGGAGAAGCAGCACAGCGGCTGTGTTTGCAGCGTGTGCCCCATCCGTGCCTGCCCTCCCTCTGGACAGGGCAGATTCCCTTCTCACCAAGAAATCCCTCCCCGAGGCATTTCCCTTGGCTTTCCTACCCACACAACTGACACTGAAACCCAACCCACATCCCCTTAAATAATTACCTACTCGTCGTCTATGCATCCAGCAATAAATACAAGCACGTGAGAAGCTTCCTTTTCAGATCACAGGGCAGTTTTCCCATCCCCTGGAGGAGCTCTGCTGTTTCACATCTTGCTCAGCCTCCCGACCTATTTCCAGAGTCAGCTCATCAGCGTGGACCTATCTATCACTGCTGCCCTCACCCTGGTGCTTTGATCTGCAAGGAAGAGGAATTTTGCTAGGGGACTAGTCCAGAACCAATTTTTTTTATTATTTCTGTAGAAGGTGGTGATCTCAGGAGGGGACAAAAAAGACCTGCTGGTGAAGGGGAACCATCCATGACAATGCCACATTGCCTATTTCTATTTTTGCGCAAGAGCCCTGTGCTGGAGGTTAAGTTGTGCCCCCGGATGAACCTGGAAACCAAAGTCCTGATGCAGTGAAGGGCTTGCCAAGCCATGATCTGAATTGTACTTCTCCTGATGAGGTTTCCCCAGGTCAGAGCCAAGGCTCATTGGCAGTAAAGAGAAAAGAAAATTTCACAGCTGCTGCCTGCTGGGTCAACCCTGAGATGAACTGATCAGGGATTTTGTCCCCAGTGCTAAGTCTCCTGCACAATTCACAAGACTCCATTTCTCTCTGAAGTGCATATTTTGGAAATTTCAGTGTTGTATAACACAGCTTGCTGTGATCAGATTTTCTGGAAACCAAAAATTAAAAGATTCCTATCAATTTGCATTCCACAATTTCTCACTCATCCTTCCCCAAACACATTCTCCGTTGGAGAGAACATTTTATTCTCCAGTGTAACACCATGCAAGGACAGCAAAAACTTAAAAACAGAAGTAAAATATTATCTAATGAGAGGGCAATGTAACTAACTGCTGACACACACCGTGTTACCCAGCAGCCCTCCCTTCTTCCACCTGGTGACCCTACAGGATTTGTTACGGTTCAGCAGCAGCCTGTACATGCCAAGTAGGGGAAATGGTGCTGTATCCAGTTCTCATACCAGAGAATTATGTTGCTGTGGGCCCCCTCCAGCTGTGGGCGTGGGACCTGGCACCTCAATGACATATGGGAACAAGGACGCGGTCCCTATCAGCAGCCTTGTGGCAGGGATATGCTCAGGCTCACCCGGGACCTCGGGAACCCTGTTGAGATGAAGGTGTTCAGTTTTGCTTTTCTGGGAGCTGCTCTCAGGCCAAGTGAAGGAACTCATGATGTTCCCACAGTGAAAACATCACTACATGTCCCACCCACCACATGCTCAGGGACTTTGATGGAGGTGAGGGCAGTGCCTTCTGCAAGTGCAGCCCATGCAAGGCATGGGGCACCTGTAATACCAGCAAGCACAGACAAAGGTGTCATTAAAAGTGAAGGAAATCTCTGAGACATGAAACCTGTGTTATGGCATTTGCTGTCATCCTCAGTTCTCACAGAGATCTTCAAGTTTCTCTTCCAGCAGATCAAGTGTGAGCCATTCCTACCACCCTCTCATGCAGGGAACAAATGTCCAAGGATTGATGTAGTTCACTGCTAATCCAGTCTGAAGACAGACACCATGGTCCACACCTGTGCAAAGAAGCACACTGGGTCTTAATCCCAGTGATCTCCTCAAAGCATGCCCTAGGAAATCTAACACATGAAACATATGCTTAGAGCCTCTACAAGGATAGGACTCTGCTAGAAATAACTCAAAAGTCTTTCCTCTAGTAGCAATCTGTTCAAGAGTGATTTGTTCAAAATGGAGAAATTTCAGAAGGGATTTGGAAATAACAGAGCATGGAAGTTGCTGTTAGATGAAGACTGGATTGAAAATATAAAGCAATCTGCATGAAATTATGAAATCAAGTGATAGAAAAGAGAGGAATAGCTTAGTTTTGCAAAGCATGTGCTAGAAGAAATGCTCCATTTGCTTCACAGGAGAACTGTCTTCCCACTTCAGTAAGGGAGGTGATAGCAAGGTAACAGGGCCCTACAGATATGGAGCAAAATAGAGGTGGGTAGGGAGCCTGCAGGAGAGCAAACAATGTGAAGTAGTATCTCTTGAGTGAGACACAAAAGGAGGAGCATCCCTTTTTCCCTCTCCTTCCACAGGAGGCTTTCAGGACATCACCAGCTCCATCCACTCTGCAAAGTGACAGAGAAGCCAGTCCTTTCTCTGCAACCACCTGCAGCCTCACCCAGCCAGACTGGTTGAGGAAATGTTCCTGCCTTACTGCACATCATAACACGCTGCATTTTCCGCTCCCCTTGCACTGTGTTATCAAAAATTAATTCTCTGATTTACTTCAGAAAATCCTTGACGGAGGAGGCTGTTTAATCAGCACTGTCCCACTATGTCACTGGGCTGTTTGCAAATTGCAGAAGAGGAAGAGTGACAGCAGCAACACTGAGCTGGCGAAGCCTGAGCCACAACTTGCACATAAGTGGGTGGGAGAGGGGTGGGACCTCCTGGCTCTGGCTGCACTAGAGGTTCTCAAATCAAGTTGTTCCATTGGGTTTTATCTCAGGTACTAAAGATAGAACAATAACACATGGACTCAAACATTCACTGCAGGAATTTTACAGCTCAGCGAACAAAACCCGTAAGGAAACCACTCTGGCAACTGCATTGCTTGGTGGCAGGTATAAGCGATCAATGACTTCACCTGTGTAAAGCTGAAATAAGGTTGTAATGTTTCTCACCTGTTCCCAAAGGAAGGGAAGATGATGACCACAGTAATTTAAGAAATGATGCAGATTTTCTGTATGGCTGTAGGCAAGTCACTCAATCTCTCTATACCTGATCTTCTTATCAGCACAATGTGTGCTGATGAGAAGCGTGCTGTATGTCCACTGCCATGGAGCTAATGCAAGGGTTTCAGGCACTTGTCAGACATCCACGGGTTTCCCATGAAAAGGTGGTAATAACATTAGCACCGTCCTACACAAACACCCAGGTGACACCCATCCTAACTGCACATTGAACCTCTTTTCAATCTCTTCCAAATTTTCCTCACTTTAAGGATAGAAGATATGGTCAGTGACCTGGCAGCAGGTCTGGGGATTCAGGAGCTCCCTCCCCTGCTCCCACTGCGGGGAGGGATTCCCTATCCCTCCTCCTCTTACCTACCTGGCAACAGTACAATCTTTATTTGCCATGACCATATTAAGGCACAACCCTCAGCCCCTTCACAAGCAGCTGGAGTCATTCAGGTGTTTGGCTGCAAAACACAAATCTGGTAGGAAGAATGATAAGCACCAAAACACTCTGATGATGTTGGTGCAGCATTTGCTCTCTCTCTAATGTCTTTGAATCTGTGTCTTTTCCTAGTATGTGCATCCCTACAGTGATCTCAGATCTCTTCTCTAAACCTGTAAAAAATCTATGAGATGCTGGATTGTTTTCTTGTATTTCTTGTTTTTGGAACTACCTGATTTGATGTGATTTAACAACCTCAGAACTTCCTGGAAATCTGGAAGAAAACCCAGTTCTGGGGCTACAAGCCATTACTGTGTAGGAGTTTAGCTGCGAAAGTCACATGGGAAAGATTGTTATAAAGATACTTATAAAGAACTAAACTGCCAAAATTAGCACCAATGTGTTCAGAAAAGAGAATGTTTTCTAAATAACAGCATTGTTATGAGCTTATGTTAAGAGGGGATATATCAAAAAGAAAGTAAGATTTTTATCTTGCTGGAGAATAGGTGAAAAATTAATTAATACATTCTGGCCGGGTCTCTGAATATCACAAAGGCTCATGGCCTCGCTTATCGCTCCTTGTTTTTCCTTTCCCTGGCTTCTGTTCAGGAGCTGTATGAGTGCCTATCTCGCAGAGAGCCTGGGAAGTTTCCACAAAGGCACCTTAGTCACTCTGCTCAGCCTGTTCTTTCGGTTTCTAAGAACATGGTCTCTTTTTGTATGACTAATGCAATGACAAACATATTCCACACAGCAGCTGGGAGACTGGCAGGAAACGAACCTGAAGACAGGACAAGATAGGTCTGTCCATACACCCTAGTGCTGTTGCCTTGCAACATATTCCCCCTTCATTTTGGCTTTTTTTCTTCATGCACTACTGATTGGTGCACCATACAGTGCATCTGCACAATCAGGTAACATAGCATGTTGCTGCTGCTGGAGACCTGGTCTCCCAGTCATTGACTTTGCATGTGGATACAAAATGTGCCAGCGGATTTCAAGTGCACAATGTTGAAAGTGTGTTTGTATAGCTGCTGGCAGGGAGAAACCATTTGCTTAGAGGAATGTTCCTGTAAGAACACACTGCTTAAAAACAAAGGCAGGAGATAGGCAGAAGAAGTTCTCCTGCTAGCTCTGTCCTTTCTACTTCAGAAATCAAGGAGAAATCAGTTTTACCAGTTTCCTTATCTACAAAATGGGCACAACTGCACATTTTTACTTCACTGAAACAGCTCCAGGTTATATCGTTTATAAATCCAGACTGGAAAATGCAATAAAATGTCAACTACTGAGTTTTATCTTCCTTTTCTGGGTGATTTCTCAACAGGCTTTGCTATTGCTCGCTGTCACCAGTCACGCCTGTATTTGCTGAGTGTCTGGTTAATATACATTGAGCGGGAGAGATGGGTACAGCTGCTTGGCAGACAGACAGCTGCTAGTTCAGGTAAGTGGATGCAGAGCACACCCTCTTATCTCAGTGCGCCTCTTTGCGGTGTCTGGCATCTTAAACCCTGCTGCCGAACAGCTCATCACATTGGGTCTGCTGCAGCCCTGCACTCCATATCACTGACTGCATGCAGACGCAAAGTGTCCCTTCTCCAGGAGAGGCTCAGATCAGGTTCTCCTGCCAGGCCCAGCTCTCCTGTTGGAACAGAGGTGTCTCATGTTCTGGGATCATGACCAGGAGGCTCTGGGGGATCACCAAGTCCCTGCCCATCAGAGGGTCTCTCAGCAGAGCAGCTGCTTCAGCAGCACGTGACTCTTGTCCAAATGGATTGGACACAGCCAATGCTTTTAAATACCTGTCTTATCAAGGGATTTCATCAGGCTGGGAGGTTTCAACATTTGATATACAGTACCTTTGAAGCAGAGAATACCCTAAAGGCACCCAAGGTCATAAAGTTAATGGATAATAAAGACGTTTAGTCCACAACAAGTAGTGCCATAGCTGCTCTCTTCACAGACAGCAGCTTCCTGAATATTTGGAGTATCCATCACATCCCGCCACTGTAGTGGTTTATTGTTGTTGCTTTATATGGGCAGTCACTCCATGAAACACCAGCTAATCTTCAAGACTACTTGTACAAGCTCTGGAAAACGAGAGATTTTGTTTGCAAGCAGTTTGCTAGTGCAGATGCAACATTCACACAGCTCTGTGTATCCATGATCTAAATGCCATCAGCTTCCCAGTGTGAGCAGGGCACAGAGAGGTGCTGCCCAAGAGTCTTTGAAGAGTGACTGAGGGAGACACAGCCACTTATTGATGCCAAAATCACAAGCAGAAAGATTTTGGAACATCTGAGTCAACAATGTGTACTCTGTCGCACACTATTGACACCAGAACTTGTATATAAGTTTATCATAACTTTGCTTTTCTGTGCCTTTCCTAGCTGCACTGGTGCTTCTTTGTTCTCGTCCTGATTCTCTTCCTGCCTCTTCCCTCCCACTTCCCATTTCCAGGTGTTCTTGGTGCTCACCTTCTCTCAGATCTCCTCTAGGTGCTATCAGGGGCAGAACAAAGCCAGCAGTGATGCTTTTTGAGTGAGAACCAAGGGGAATGTGCTTTCCTCCCTTGTCCTCCAACATCAGCAGTAAAGCCTCTTCCACCTGCACGGCCACAGGTCAGATCTAAAAGGCAATGGGACTAAGGGAGAAAGGCTTTATAAGGACCTATTTTTTGGGTAGGCCGGTAGGCCCTCTCTTTGATGAGCTCACATCTCATTGTCCAACAGGGATGCCAAACTCCTCTCAAACAAGAAGAAAGCCTTCCTTACTCTAGCTCTCCAGGGAATTACGTTTGGGTCTGTCTCAGCAGAATGAAAAGAAAGGCAGTCACAGCAGCTGGGCCAGATCCATGGAGCCTGAAGGGCACCGGAGCTCACAGCTGACCTCTGAGTCACCCTGAGAGCTAGAGGCATCACACATCACCATGGAGGGTACACGACCCGTCACAGCTTTTAAGCTGTCTAGAAGGTCAGCAGCAGTGGAGAACCATTAAACCCGGGTTTCCTTGAGTGTCAGGTTAGCTCTCCTCTCCAAAACAATATTTCTGCTGCATGCATAGGACCCTGGATCAATAGGCAAAATATCTGGCCTAATGGCACCAAATTGTGAGAGCTCTATGACTTCCTTCCCTCTATCACAAAGCTCCCTCAGAAGTCACACACAAATATAAGCATCCCTGTCGACTCACCACCATTTTCTTCCCCACACAGAAGCTCAATCAATACACTCTTCTTTATTGATATAGCTTTGCCTCACAAGCATAACTCAGATGGAAAACATCCAAGGAAGAAAAAATGAACAAAAGGGAAAATAATCCCAGTTCATTCCTTGCTGAACCAACCCTTGAGGTCTCAGACTTCCTACCAATGAGCCTTTGATGTTCTCTGTTCTAATAGTGCTCAGTACTCCTCCTGACCTGCAATTCGAATTCATACCTGCTAGAGTGGGGTTCAGTGGCTGCAAATGGAGCTCATTATGAACAGCTTGAGCGTGCAGGGACAAGATAGCCCTCTGCAGCCTGGGAGGGGCTGCACAAACACCTACCCAGAAACCAGAATCCCAGGGATCCTGAAAAACCGGAAAAACAATCTGAAAAAATCAGTATAACATGGACAGGTAGGAGTAACTACATAGATAGGAACTGTACAAATATGAAACTATTCCAAACAGTGGAAGGGAAGGGAAGGGAAGGGAAGGGAAGGGAAGGGAAGGGAAAGCTCTCATACTCAGATATATGAATATAATATATTCAGTGTTGCCTGCAAATACCTAAGGTAATCACCTGCCAGTCACTGAGCAAAGCCTTAGGGAACAGCTCAAGGAACAACAAGCCAACAGAAGAAAGAAGAGGCTAACAGAAGCCAGAGATCAAGAATGAAGAATCAAGAACCTAAACAATTCAGAGAAGAAAAGATAAAGATTTAAAACTGTCTCCAGATAACCTAGAAAGTGTCTGCAAAGAGAGGGGGAGTAAATGTCTTTCCCTGCCAACTGTGGGTGAACATCGCAATTAAAAAGCACTTCTGGTGGAGAGGGTTATTTCTGCCAGGCAGATTGCCTGGGAGATGAGGGATTCGCAGAACAGAGGAAAACCACTTTGGTAAAACCAAACTTTGCCTTTCCATCGTATCTGCTGATTAATTGTAACGATGACCCAAGAGCAGCTAAATCCGGGACAGGCTCTCGGGACTTGGTAGTTTCAGACCCACTTGCCTTTGCTTTTTTCCTCCAGATTGAGCTGCAAGAAGATTGGAAGGCTTTGGGGGCGACAGAGCCGGG